>NC_089278.1:33519581-33791581 GCF_963678975.1 Dysidea avara | reverse complement strand
GAATGATGCATGAAAACTTCACCCAGATGGTGAAAAGTCTTAGATCTTTTCCAGACTAACAGGATATTATAGCCTATGTATCCAACCTTACCACATCACTTTGTTGGCTATTCTTGTCTTGGCTGGTAGGGCAGCTTGAATTTGAAAGTTCATGTTTCGTTTTCTGATATTTAAAAGAAAACAACCCTATGCTGGGAACATAGTGAACCATTTACACATTACTGTGCATACATTTTAACTAACAAACTCTAGATAATATCTAACTAAGTAGCAAGTTTTATCCAGTCCTTTGTGTAGTGCATGAAAATTTAAAAGAACATATCTACTAAAATCGATATTTCTGTGAAGACAACAATCATGCTTCTGGTTTCATGGTAGATATAGCAATGGGATACTACCATGAACATCCCACAATGGTAGGGGGATCGATTTGTAAAAGTTGACTTTTCATATTGTGGACCCTATCATTATGTCATCACTACTACGCCCATCTATAAAACCAACCATAGGATCTGGTTTCACCCAATCACAGCCAACACTCGTGACACAGCCTCAAATGACTAACCAGTTAGGCAACTATTTCAACTGTTTTACATAGTTGTGAACTTGGACAACTACTATATATAGTGAGCAATAGACTTTGATCTGGTCATCTCCCAAATGCTGATTCCCGAGAAATCCTAAAACAAACACTGCCTTGCGCTGTCAAAAAAGATGAATGGTACACAAAGGAGGATACAAGTAAGTCCATGTCGGGTTGAAGCAATGTTTAACAGTGAAAAAATCAAGCCTGTAGCCTTAGCCATTGTCGATTTATGCTTGGCTGAAGGCATCAGTCAATCATGTCAGTTATTCAGTCAGTCAGGCAGTCAGTCAGTAGAAAATGCCACAAAATAAAAAAAAATTAACAACTGTTTGGAATTGTTTCAAGTTGTACTGAAGGCACTTTTTTTGTTTGGTTATACCTAACCAATACTGCCAAGATGCATGCTATGAAGGCATTGTGAGACTGGTTTTAGGGTGATACTTTTGGCCAAGAAAGCCCAAACCTTCATGATCCGAATATACAGTACTATTGTACTATGGATAACTGGTGTCTGTGGATGCTTTCACATACAATTATAGTGTACAAATGTGTACCAATGTTAGCCCATAATGTACTCTGTTCTGCATCCTGAATTGCAACTCTATAGTGGTTTAACATGCTAACTTGTTTTGACTCTTGTTTCTTTCATTTTTATAGCAATCTCTATTCCCATGCTTAAAAGCCTCAGTTATTATTATCCTCTATAGACTATCTTAACAGTATGTTTACAATTTAGTAGCACTCCTATTGGATTGCATGACACACTAGCTTTAACAAATCTTATTACAAATGTAACAGAAATCGAGGGTTGTGCAACACTACACTGTAAATAGTGTAATTACATACTGAAACAGCAGCAGCATGGTTTTACCTTATACTCGACATGTGAACTCATGTTAGCCCATGTTTACTGTAGTTACCCTTTGTAACTTATATTTATCCATTTTACCCCATGTGGAGCATTGTGTGGGAGTGTATAAACAGTGGAATGGACTACTGGAATGGTGGAATGGAATTTTTAAAGTTCAATGTCATATTTTTAAATCTAAAATAATAAGTACAATGCCTCCCCTTAAAGTATGCAAACCAGCTCATTTAGCATCACCACAACACTTGTATGACTTACATATATATAACTCAATTCTTTATTACTTGTCTGAACTACTGTAACTGTCATAATGAGGATTCAGTTCAGTGTGCAATGTGGCACTGCCACAGCTTGCAAGGTAGTCCCACTTCACTTTACCCAAAGATTTTTGCTTAGGCTTCTATATAGGTTAGTGGTAAACACCTCGTACAGGCTCTGCCTTCTGTGTTCGCCAGTGCCTAACTGGTAAAGTTGATAATAAATAATGAATACTTCATTATACGGTGAATGTACTTTTACAATGCATACATGTAATCTAGCTAGCTAGCTTTTTAACATTAATTGAGAACAAGGGTTAAGCCAGGAGTCTTCTTGGTATTCTCAATAAACTGCTATTGTGTTTGTTTATAACCGACTTTACTAGTGTTTTCTAATATACTAGAACTAGTAGTTTTAGTACAACCTTTTCTTTTTAGTTCTAGAAACTAGAACAAACTATAATTCCATTGAAATCTATTTAAAACTGTAACTATACTAGAAAAGTGTTGCTTTTAAGTTTTTGAACAAAAACCAAACTAATATTAATAGCTTTATAGTACCAACACTATAAAACTTTTAGTACTGTAACTACCATGCACTGCAACTGTTGTTTGAGATTTAGCAGTTGGTGAACTGACTATCTGGCACATTAGAGCTTGACTTTGAAGTACATATGAGATGATATAACCTTTGTAAGAACAAAGACAACTTTCCATTACTATCTCGAGCAACCACTACATGCTCCGGTGAAAAGAATGTTTTCTTCTGGTGGAGAGATGACAAGGGGGAAATGAAACCGTGTAACAGAGAAAAACTTATAGAGATCTTTTTATGTAGAAACAAGTATATATATATTGTTTAGGTAAGATGTTCTTTGGTTAGGAACTACTTCTTAAAGTGGTATAGGATGATAATTCTAATACACCTAATTAGTGATCAATTTTTGTAAAAGCAATGAATAAGTATGACAAAGTGTATTCTTAGCAACAGTACTGTACTATATAACTAATACTTGCTAAATTGCAGGTACACTATAATACTAACTAATACTGTTTCAGTCATGGATACTAGAACTAGTACAAACTATTATTGTTTCTTCTAACAAGAATACTAGAACTAATACTAACTAAAATTGTTTTAAACAATGAATACTACAACTGATACTAACTAAAAATATTTCTGGCAACTGAACTAGAACTAGAACTGTACTAGAACATTATACTTGTGATAGAAACACACTAGACTTTACAGTACATTACATTCGGTAAACTTTGTCTATGGTGAGGTGAATCATGCTAAAAGAGCTTAGCTGACGAATACTATTTATTTGCTTACTTAAGGGGATGGGTTGTACTTATTTGGATGTAAAAATTGATATTGAACTTTAAAAAATTTCATTCCACCATTCCAGGGCCAGTAGTCCATTCCACTGTTTATACACTTCCGCATTGTGTACCCATGTTGACCACTCAGTTTACCTTACCTGTTGTTTACTCCAATATTTCCCATGCAGAGGCAGATTTGTAGCCCAGCCCCCCTCTTCAATTATTAACCATGACTTTGCCATCATAACTCAATTTCTTCTATGCTTAATCAAAAGCAGACTTATTTCAGGAGGTATACATTACTAATGACTCCTAAGTATGTAACCATACCCATTGTTTAACACTGCTCCAGACTGGCATGTTCAAAAAAATCTTCAAGAAATGGTTCGATTGTGGGTTGAATCTCAAAAGTTTTTAATTGTGGGTTTTGTTTTATTCACGTTGCTAGCAGTACTTTCTAATATCAGTATGATAACTATTAGAGATAATTCTTAATCAATGTATGGTTCAGAATTATATGGTTTCAAAATGGTGGCTAGTTAGTTCAATTTGGCTAGAGCTTACACTTAGGCTCATCAGTGACTTTAAAATTTATAGCTAGCTACCAACTCAGCCAGCCATTTAGCAAATAGTCTGATAAGGTAGCTACAGCATAATTTATTGAGCCACTATTGTATACTAGTAGAATCTGTACCAGGTACCTATAATTATTACCCCATATAGTTTATATATCTACTTGATTATTAATACTACTCTGGTATTGCCCCTATCAGGTGGCATTATCAAATCCCTTAATTCATGTTAAAATATATCTTTATTAAGGCTATACAGCATAAATGGTGAAGGTCTATAGGACACCAGGCCCTACAGCCTAAAATTGCATAAAGTATATGTTCGAAAAGGAGAAAAAATCCATGACTGTACCTGGGCAGCCTCGAACCTGCAGCCATCCAATTAACACTTGAACACTTATAGGAGTCTGCCAAATAGTTAGGATGTTTTCTCCTTGTCAATTTCATGTATATGTATCCATAGCAACTCTAGAGAGTGACTTATTATCTCCAAGCCGTACCTCATGTGGAACCAAATGGACATTAGTTTATTTATTAAGGCTTTACAACACAAGTGTTTAATAAGGATTTACAGCACAAATGCTGAAGGTCTGTTGGACACTTTGTCCTACAGCCTGTTTAAAGTTGTTATATAAAATACGTTTGAAAGGTGAGTAAAGGAGAAAAAAGCCATGGGAAATCAGTCATGGATTTTCTAATTGGTCGAAGGGACAGCCATGCCAGACTAGCTGCAGTAGTGTGAGACTTGAGTGTCAATGGTGGATCTAATAGCTACAGCATTCAGGCTCCAGGGTGGTCCAGTGAATTTGCAAAATATTGAGATATTCTAATAGAGCAATCATCACAATATACTTTTATCTATTTCAAAAATTTACATTTTGGGGAAGCATGTCCCCAGATGGCATGCCAATGGATGTTTAGCACATGCAGTTGAGTTATCACATGAAAGCACTGATTTAAAATGTAAATATCATAAAAATAGTGTGAATGATTACAACCTCCATTGCAGTCCATAGATAGTCTAACTACTTAAAATCTCTGGGCTCCAATCTTACTTCTGCATGAGGATTTCACCTCAGGCCCCCCTAAAATCATACGGCTACATTCATATTGTGTATACCACTACATGCCATCCAGCCATTAAGATTTTCCACTTCTAGAGATTGGTGTCTAATGAGCTTTCTCAGTAGTCACTTACACTGTTTATTCTACAAGTTCAGTCAAAATTTAGTGTTACAAAATGCAATAACGAAAGCTAATAATGTCAAAATTTTCCTGTGGGGGTATATGGCACAGTTTGTTTTTCCATCTGTATGCCAGCTTTTATAATTGCCACTGCTAGAGATGGATCAAATAAATAGAGGTAGATCATAAATAATGCACGTATTACATAGTATTAGCAATAAAACATACAATTGCAACTAAAGTAAATTAATGTTAATATATAGGCCATAGGCCTTTTAGTCAACATGCATAATTATGGTGTTTATTCATTCAAAATTGTTACCAAAATTCAACCTGAGCAAACTAATTTTTCTAAATTTTCCAGTAGGGGCATGCCCCCAGACACCCTTAATTAGAACATGCACACTTGTTTAGTATCTCTCATGCACCATAGATACACTTAAGTCTAGTATCTATGCATGCAATATGCCTCCCCTGAGCAAATCTTAGATCTGCTCCTTTTGCCTGAAACCCCCTCTGAAAATTTCTATATTCTAAACTGGGACTAACAGGCTCTTCGACTACTGCAAATTTCACCATAGATTTATATATTTGCTACCCATTTTACCTAACTCCGTTTTAAGGTTGCGTGAAGCATTGGTGTAGCCATGTGCACACAAGATTTTAAAACATTTCATGGAACAGGTTGCTGACATCGGGAATATTAGTTAACTTGTACCATGAAATGAAAATTTTTTAAAGTCTTGTATGCACATGCACACATGCACACTGCAGCTGCATGTATTATGCAATTTTTAATGCTTCATACAATCAGCAGTATCATATTACTGGAAAGCATTGTTGCCATTTTGCGGCTTTGTTCCCAGCTTTGTTCCCAGCTTTGTTCCCAGCTTTGTTCCACCCATTCTACAGCAATACAAAACCGAAGAACAGTGTAAGAAGTACCTCTGTAATCAATCAGTCAAGACTTTAATCCATGCAGTCACTAGGAAAATTAATTGTTGTGATTAAACGTGTACCCCAATTATCAACTACTGTGAAGTTCTTTTTCAAGTATGTTCTACGATTATCATAACCACCATATGACCACAGATCAACACCTTCAAGGCATGCAGTGGAGAAAGAAATAGGACACAGAAGGACAAAGGTAAGTCCATAATTCATGTTCTGTATTATGCAGTTGGCGAAAAGGCATGACTGAAATGACATCAAACAGTGCTGTGGAAGAAATCAAGCCTGTATAGCATTTACCACATATACATAGTTGAGATATATACGCTTGGCTGAAGGCATCAGTGAGTTAGTCAGTTAGTAGAAAATTCAATTCCATAGTAACTTGTTGGAAGGTTTGGGGTCGCTCTGAAGGCATTTTTGGGCTTGGTTATGATTAGCCAATACCACCAAGTTGTTTGAAGGAAAATGAGGCTGTTTTTGGGTGATAAAGAGGATCCCTATACAGTACTGCCATACTGTATGACACCTCTTCTATTCGTACATAATGTTTCTTATGTGGTTATACACCCCATACTACTTTACAAAACTCTACATTAAGTTAAAAATATATCACTAATATACAGCTATGCATATATACTTACTAAAACTAGGGAGAATTATTTTGCAATGCAGATCCATAGATATTATAGTTTCATAACTATGGCAAGTCATACATTATTATGTAAGTAGCCATTGCATGTGGCAGAAATTTAGTGGCCTGTGAATGATTCGCTACTAATTTTTTACTGTGTGACATAATTATTGTATTATTATGTGTGTGCAGCTATAATGCATATACATTATTGACCATACTTATACTTTTCACACCAGCTTCTTGAGCCATGCAGATTACAGACCACTGTCTACATGTGCTCGGTGGGAAAATCCCTACTTTGGAATGTTAATAGGGATTTTCCCACTGAGCTATTTGACACATAGCTATCATGTGTCATTACATAAAAAAACTAATGAAGGTCACCACTAATGTCTGCCATAATACTCACTATTTTTATGTAGTGAAATTCACTACTACTAATGTTGTAGTGACTGTCACTACCGTGTAGTGGCATTCATTACTATGTAGTGAGGGTCACTAAAAGAGTAGTGAAGGTCACTACTTCAAAATAGTAAGTATAGAAATTAGTAGTGAAATTCACTGCTACCATATTGTTTGTTAATTTCATTATGACATAAAATAGTACGTATATAGTAATTGATGTCATGGTAGTATGTTATCACATGATCTCTGAAAATGATTTGTCTAATACATACAGAACCATAATTATGCACAGGGCCCAGAATCTATATATCAAGACACACGGTAGTGTGTCGTGCGGCCCAAGAAGCCGGCGCGCCACACCGTGAGTATATTGACAGGAAGAACGAAAACGTCATTTTTACACCTTTGTATCTCGGTGATCACTTATCTGATTGGAACCAAATTTGCTACACAGTTGCCCGCCAGCCAAGGGAGTCTACATTCCAAATTTGAAGGAAATCGCTCCAGCCATGTCCGAGATACGAGCTGCCAAAGTTTCGTTTTTTTTTCTTCGTTTTTTTTTCTTCTTCTTCGTCTTTTCGCACACTTGCAAAAATTGCTATAACAAGCAAACGCGTACTCCGATCGCCTTGAAATTTGGCACACAGAAAGGGAGTCCAAAGGCGAATTCTAGCATCAAATTTGGTACAAATCCGATGAATGGTTCAGGAGTTATGACCGATTATTCGCGTAAAACAAGATCGATTTGTTGTCACGCCTACAGGGTAAACCGCTTCATGGAATGAGTTGAAAATTGCTATGTAGATGGAGTAACCATCGTAGGAGTGCCTTTTGGTGGTTTGAAAGGAATCGAGATAAAGACCACGGAGATATGACACAAAACCCAACCTGTGTCACAATTACGCGATCGATTTTTATGAATAAAAAAGTATTAGTTTTCACGCCTACTAGGCAAACCGCTTAGAGCAATAAGCTGAAAATCGGTGTATAGCTGGAATAATCTTCATAGAAAGTCCTTGCAGTAGTACAGAAGAATCGGATTACAAACCACTGAGTTATGATTCGAAAGCCAACTCCGTGTAGCAAATGCGAGATCGAGATACTCTAATAGAACAGTCACCCTAACAGAGCATTCGGCTAATTTATTTACTCCATTATAGAATTTTATTACATCACAAGTTATTCTGTAGGGAGTTCAGCTGCAAACAGTTAATCTTATAGACAGTTCAGCAAGAAGACAGTCACCATGTGGAGAGTTAAGCAAATATACCACTATACAGATTCAGAACATTACAAGTCACACTGAAGAAAGTTCAGCTATAAACAAGTCATGCACTGTGTAGAGAATTCAGCTACAATTAAGTCACTCTCTAGAGAATTCAGTTACACAGAATTCTGCTACACACAAGTCACTGTGGAGAGAGTTCAGCTACAAACAAATTACCCTTTAGAGTGATCAACTACAAACAAACAAATCAATTACCTTTAGAGCGATCAGCAATGAACAAATCAACACAAATCTACCTGTAGAGAGATCAGCTAGAAACAAACCACCCTGAAGAGAGTTCAGCTACAAAAAATCACCCTGTAGAGACATCAGCTAGAAACTAGACACAATGTAAGGAGTTCAGCTACAAGAAATCACCCTGTAGAGAGTTCAGCTAAAACAAATCAACCTGCAGAGAGATCAGCTACAAACAAATCACCTTATAGAGAGAGTTCAGCTACAAACAGATTACCTGTAGAGAGATCGGCTACAAACAAATCAACCTGCAGAGAGATCAGCTATATACACACAAATCAACTTGTAGAGAGATCAGCTACAAACAAATCACCCTGTAGAGAGATCAGCTAGAAACTACACACAATGTAAGGAGTTCAGCTACAAACAAATCACCCTGTAGAGAGATCAGCTACAAACTAGACACAAAGTAAGGAGTTCAGCTACAAGCAAATTACCCTGTAGAGAGTTCATCTACAAACAAATCAACCTGTAGAGCAATCAGCTAGAAACAAATCACCCTGAAGAGAGATCAGCTAGAAACAAATCACCCTGAAGAGAGGTCAGCTACAAAAAAATCACCCTGTAGAGAGATCAGCTACAAACAAATTGCCCTGTAGAGAGATCGGCTACAAACAAATCAACCTGCAGAGAGATCAGCTACACACAAATCAACTTGTAGAGAGTTCAACTACAAACAAATTACCCTGTAGAGAGATCGGCTACAAACAAATCAGCCTGTAGAGAGTTCAGCTAAAACAAATCAACCTGCAGAGAGATCAACTACAAACAAATCACCTTATAGAGAGATCAGCTACAAACAAATTACCCTATAGAGAGATCGGCTACAAACAAATCAACCTGCAGAGAGATCAGCTACACACAAATCAACTTGTAGAGAGATCAATTACAAACAAATCACCCTGTAGAGAGATCAGCTAGAAACTACACACAATGTAAGGAGTTCAGCTACAAATAAATCACCTTATAGAGAGTTCAGCTACAAACAAATCACTCTGTAGAGAGATCAGCTAGAAACTGGACACAATGTAAGGAGTTCAGCTACAAGCAAATCACCCTTTAGTGAGTTCAGCTACAAACAAATCAACCTGCAGTGAGATCACCTACAAAAAAGCACCTTGTACAGAGTTCAGCTACAAACAAATTACCCTGTAGAGAGATCGGCTACAAACAAATCAACCAGTAGAAAGATCAGCTACACACAAATCAACTTGTAGAGAGATCAGCTACAAACAAATCACCCTGTAGAGAGATCAGCTAGAAACTAGATACAATGCAAGGAGTTCAGCTACAAGCAAAATCACCCTTTAGTGAGTTCAGCTACAAACAAATCAACCTGCAGTGAGATCACCCACAAAAATGCACTTGTACAGAGTTCAGTTACAAACAAATCACCCTGTAGAGAGATCAGGTAGAAGAATTCACCTTGTAGAGAGTTCATTTACAAAGAAACCATCATATAGAGAGTTCAGCTACAAAGAAATTACCCCGTAGAGAGTTCAGCTAGAAGAAGTCACCTTGTAAAGAGTTTAGCTACAAAGAAACCATCATGTACAGAGTTCAGCTACAAAGAAACCACCTGTACAGAATTCAACTACAAACAAATCACCCTGTATAGAGATCAGCTAGAAGAAGTTACCTTGTAGATAGTTCAGCTACAACAATTCACCCTGTAGAAAGATCATGCTAGAAGAAGTCACCTTGTAGAGTGTTCAGTTACAAAGAAACCATCATGTAGAGAGTTCAGCTGCAAACAAATCACTCTGTAGAGAGTTCAGCTACAAAGAAACCGCCATGTAGAGAGTTCAGCCTCATACAAACCACCTAGTAGAGAATTCAACTACAACAAATCACCCTGTAGAGAAGAAGTTACCTTGTAGAGAGTTCAGCTACAAAGAAACCACCATGTAGAGAGTTTAGCTGCAAACAATTCACCTGTAGAGAGTTCAGCTAGAAACAAATCACCCCGTAGAGAGATCAACTGGACGAAGTCACCTTGTAGAGAGTTCAGCTACAAAGAAACCATCATGTAGAGAGTTCAGCTGCAAACAAATCACCCTGCAGATAGTTCAGCTACCAAAAAATCACCCTGTAGAGAGTTCAGCTAGACGAAGTCACCTTATAGAGAGTTCAGCTACAAAGAAACCATCATGTAGAGAGTTCGGCTATAAAGACACCACCATGTAGAGAGTTTAGCTGCAAACAAATCACCTGTTACAGAGAGTTCAGCTACAAAGAAACCATCCTGTATATAGTTCAGCTACATTTCAAGTCACCCAGTAGAGAGATCAGCTGCAAAAAAAATCCTGTGGGGAATAATGAGCATGTAATAAATATATGTATATAATTTGTATAATTACTAATAAAATCAAAAATAATTAAAGTACTAAAATTCTTCTTTAAGTTCTTTTCTTCTTCCTGTGGTAAAGAAAAAAACACATGGGTTAAAAAAGCCCCAAAGCCAGCCATAGGCCGGCTTTGCAGTATACAAATACAAAAAGAAGTGATATCTAATCAAAAACAGCCAAGCTGTAAAAAAAGGTGCGGCCCCCATAAAGGCCATGGTGAAAAAAGATGTGAAATCCAAGGTGGCGGCCAAGAAATGGCTGTGATGGTAGGTTAATGGTTACATTTTAATAACGGCAATTCAGGTGAATTTTGTGCCGCTTGGTCTTGGCACCAAATTCACCTGAATTGTTGTTATTAAAATGTAACCATTAACCTACCATCACAGCCATTTCTTGGCCGCCACCTTGGATTTCACATATTTTTTCACCATGGCCTTTATGGGGGTCGCACCTTTTTTTACAGCTTGGCTGTTTTTGATTAGATATATATATATATGTAGTATGTACACACATGAAAATTCACATACTTTTTGAGAAATAATTCCAGCAGACCAGTTCTACATCCAAAGCTGGCCTACAGGCTGCAGCAATTCAGTAGTGTCATATAGAAGCTAAGGAAGTGAGTATATACTGTGGATGACAGTAATCCAGTATGTGTTGCTCATATCAAATCTAGAAATAGTCTATATATAGTAGTTGTAATGAAGGATTTAGATTTTAAATTAAAGTGAAACAACTTTCATATGTTTCACAACATTTTAAATACTTGATGCTTTGAAGGATCAGCTATCTCATTTACCTTTATTGCAACTTAATTTGTTTGAGCATGTGTGACTTAACAATTGATAGATAAGTAGAGCCTGCCACCCAAGTTGGCCAGCCAGTGACAAATACATATATAGTGGCTATGAAAATATAACACTCATTATATGGTAGACATATGATAATTATTAAAGTACAAAGTATTGTACAATTATTACTGGGTTAGTTGCTTTTCTCTTCAACAATCAACAGAGTCATATTATATGCACTAAAACTTATGCATCATCAATATCATCAAAAATCAAAGACACTTCAGAGCCATATGGACATCGACTAGCAGGTCTACATACAATAAGAACAGACATAATTAAATGACATACACTTGTCAATTTTGCTACATATATTATAAGCATAGCAAAGCTGTATGCAAAATATTGTGTAGTGGTACAGTATTATAATGATGATAATAACATACATCATCTAAAATACAACTTCATCACATGTGTATTATGTTCCTGTTTACTCAACATGATAAATAGTAGCACCTAACTAAATTAAAACTATTTCTTATGCAACAATCAGGTGCATGTGCCTTACTTATGACAAAGGATATAATATACAAAGATATAGATGTTCATGTGGTAGCTATATATGCTACAATACTCACATAGAATATTCCAAAGGTGCTTGCCATGTACTTTCCTCTCCAGCAAGCAAATTGCTTTGGCCGGTGTTCATATTGACAGAGTGACATGCTGTTTTACATAACAGACGAGTGAGGTTTTGTGATGGACTGGTATGTAGTAAGACTGTTATTGCATAAACACTGAATGGTAGAAGCACCAAGACGAATGCTATCCCTGTTGTCATTTGAGAAGAAAAGCCATTAGAATGGTCAATAATTTTCAGTGTAATAATCGTCAAAATTACATGAAGAACAAAACCATCAAAAATGTTCAGTTTATTACTTTTGTAGGGTCTCACTGCAACATGAATCAGATCCATTATTAGACAAGCAGTGAATAACATGTACAATGAACTGAAATCACCTGCCACATCTGATATTATAATAGCAATTATTATCTGCCGACAAATCATATAGTAAGATGCAAACCAACGGAACTTGTTCTTGTAGCAACTCTGAAATTGGTCCAGTAGTGGCATGATTCTTATGAAGTTAATTCTGTGGTTAAGAAATGGTTGTAATAGCAGTAGTAGTGGTAATCCTATTACAATAACAAGTTCACATACAATGGCTATAGCAGCATAAACTGCATGACGTCCATGAAAATACTCAATATCAGGAGATAAGTAAGTATAAACTTGATCAATGCCAGTAAATTTTAATGGTCTCATTAGTAACAGTGATGTAGATGTTATTGAAGTGTATGATAATAACAGGATGAAACAGATGACATTAATTACTCCTCCTCTGCTGACAAGTGAAGTTAGCTTTCCAGAGTATCTTGCCGCTATGCAGATAGCTGCTAGAATTGACAAAACTGCTAGTGGATGCACATAATGAATAAACTGCTGATCAATGCCACTCATGCCTTGCACAAAACAGAGTTTTCCTAAAAACTGTGGGGTTAGCTTAGCAACACTAGAAATGACTATTACTGAAACCTGAAGACTATACGAAGTTTGGCCTAACAAGATATCTATCATACTGTAATAGAATGTTATCCCATAAAAGTATCCAATTAAAATTTTGAAATGCATTACTACAAATATACCAACAATAGCAGCTACCCAGTAAAGAGATGATGCCAATAGTACTAATATTGTTTGTCCTATGGTACACCTGTCATCATTGATACACTCAGTAGAGTCATAAGACAAAGTGTATCCATTTCTACATTTGCTACAAGCAACACCATATCTATGCTCCCAACATTGACTACCATTTAATGACTGATCATATAGTGAACAGATTCCTGTGTCAACTTGACAGTCAGTAAAATAGCAATAGTTTAATGGACAAAGAGTTACAGTTGATCGATTGTTAACACTACCAAACCAGTATCCTCTTTTAATAGTTGAACTACTTCTAGAGCAAGTTACAACATTCTCTGTAATTTGGCAAACACATTTCTTTTGTTTTGCATCAAAATAGAATCCTAAGTGGCACTGTGTAAGGTTGACAAGTACATCAACAATTATGGGTTTCCAGTCAAATGAATTATCAAAAAGTGAAGTCAGTTGAAGTTTAGTGGCTGTGTAATCAGTGGGTTGAATATTTCCAAAGAATTGTAAATTGATAATTCCATGAGATTCATGGCATCCAACAATGGCAAATCCACTATTGACAATAAAATTACTATCTATAACATTAATCCTAAACAGTGCAGTTCCTGTTGGATTTCCATTGATGTCCTGTAGACATGCTGAAATACTAACAACTTGTCCCAACATCACATCTTCTACAATATATGTACCATTGTAGAGCTGTGTTTCCAATACCAGCTTGTCTGGTGAAGTGACTAGTAGGCTTTTATTTAATCCTGGATTATGAAAAGTATGATTACACAAATTTGGCAAACTGTAGTATATTTCATTACCAGCTGCAATTGCTGTGTTACTGTCAAACAAAATCTCTTGTGAGTTATCAGTTATACTATCTTTGGAACAGTCAGTCTTGTCTGCAAAAATAACACCACCATACCTCGTTGCAACATTGTTAGTAAATGTTACTCTGGAGAAATTTGTAAAACTAACAGTTGAACTTTTATCAAGATGAAGAGCTCCACCATCCTCAGATACATTACTATCAAATGTCACATTTCCATTAATTTTTAAAGTTTTTCCAGTTATATGAATGGCTGTTCCAGAATTCCGAGCAAATTCACAATTTCCAGTCAACAGGATGTTTCTACTGAAGCAGTATATTATGCTTTTCCCACCAACAGTGTTCCTAAAGGAGCTATTGGTTATTGTGCAGTGATGGTGTACTGATGATGAGGGTGGCATCCACATGGCTGCTCCATGGCTCCTACTCACAGTGTTGTTTTCAAATGTCAAGTTTGTTATATTCACATGTGAAGTGGTAAGTCCATCATCTAACAATGAACCAAAATACATCCCACCACCAATTCCAGAAATACGATTAGAAACAATGCTTACTTCTGTGACTGATAGAACAAAGTAAAAAAACATTCTAAATGACAAAAGTGCAACTGGAACATAATATCTTGATGAAAAGGTGTTATTTCTGATCATTAATTGTTGGTATAAAATGAAGGTAAAAACATACTCCTTGCTCAGATAGACTGTGCTGTCAGGATTTGTTATAATAACTGAACCACCAATGTTATCAGTGAAGTTACTTTTAAGAATGTGTACATAGTTGCGTGCTGAATTATGTTTAGAAATCTGTGTGAAGACAATAGCGTGTGGCAACGTATGAGGTGAGTACATTACTTCATTACTATGGAAACTGCAGTCCATTATTGTGATATGTGTAAATCCTGTAAATTCTGCTATGACATTAGCAGTATTGTAGATGAATGTAGATGAGGTCAGCATAACTGTGCTGTAAGGATCTGGAATAGGCTGCACTTCATTGTTACTACTATATGCATGGCTCACAGTCAGAACACTGACATGATCAAGGCTAGCAGCAAGATATTTATTTGAGGCAAATTGTAGGTTTGCTAGTGAAACAAATGGATTAGATACGTCATACATCCAAATTCTGACTGCGCTGGCTTCACCATTAAATAGCGTATTCACACCACTTCTCACTTCATTATCAGTAAAGATTGTGTTACTTATTGTAACATTCAAATGGTTTAATGTTTGTACAAATATTTGCAGTGCTCCTGCAAATGAACAATTGTGGCATTTAATGTTTTGATTGTTAGAAAATGAACTGTTATTAATAGATATCTTTAAACTATTAATATCTTTAGAAACACAAGTATCTTTAAAATAGTTAATTTCAAGTCCTGCAGTAGATGTAACATTTGATGATAGTGCATCCTTTGTGTTTGACCAAAAACTCCCACTATCAAAGTTTACCATCCCACAAACATTTTCCAGATATACAGCAGTTGATGAGGAGTATTGAAATTTATAATTTTTAAAATTTAATTCAGCAGAGTTTTGAATAGTGATACCAGATGGTAGAGTAGCATTTTTACAACTGCATTTGTTAAAGGCAACATTTTCAATTGATATGTTTCTACAATATTCAAACTGCAGACATCCTGCATTGTTACACTGTATTGTAGAAAAGGGATACCCTATTATTGAAATGTTGTGATAATTTTTTAACCTGACTTTTGATGGTAGTGTTGTGGAACTGACATTTATCATAATTATGGTATTGTTTTCCAAATGTTTAAGTGCAAATTGAAATGATGGACACGTGCATGACAACATTGTGTCATTCTGAGAACATTTACAATCATCTTTATTAGGAATCCTCATGTCACCAGAGTATTCAGTGTCCAGCTGGCTTTCAATGATCTCTTTTGCAGAAATGCCATTTCCCAAAGAGGGAGTAGTTACATACAAGATTGTGATGAATGTGATGATGATGGTCATCTTTACTACACAAGGAAAATACATGTACAAAGCAGTAATTTAACTACATATTTCACAATTGTTACATTGTAAAGGGATTATCAGTATTTTCACAAGTGTACACTGAGAATACTATTTTATTTACTCCCTCCATTCTACCCAAAGCATACTGTTAAAAAGGTTGTGCTATACTGTATGTGAATAATCAATGCTATAAGTTTTTAAATATTCCTCACTGTATCTACCTGCATCATCCTCTGATTTGTCAGTCGTAGGCATTGATATTATTTATACCTTACGTGCACTACTTGGTTGCATTGTCAGTCATTCAAACACAACTCAGCTTCCACCACCTTATAGTGCTAAAACTCTTTATTATAGTGCTACATACTAAGACCAACATTTTAAAAGTGTACGGTTAATTTGTAAAGCTGCTTTACTGTAGTTGTACACAGTTATACCAAGAGTTAATAATAGTGGAGGGAGAGTGTCTAACACTGCATAGGCCTGTAAAAAATGATCCTGAGAAATTCAAAGGGATTCTTTCTGTAAAACTCTGTAATTTGTAGTATTCTCCATAGGTGAAGATTGTTTCAATCATCACATTTCTCAGTAACTTTTAGTATACGGAACATATTGCTTTACTGAGTTTTATGCTCTCAGTAAAACATCAGTGAATGTGGATTTACTGAAAAGCTATTAAAAGAATAAACTATTAACTGTTCCATATCTGGGGATATACCACTCTAAAAAACTTTAAGCAGTGTCATTGAGTTAAACTCTGTGTATAATACCTCTACGCTTGTACAGTTTCAAGGAGTGGTTCTAGTGTTTTCAAATTCATACAATTTTTTGGAAAAGCATGTGGGATTTTACTGTAAATGTATAAAACGTGAAAAGCCCCTGTAGTCTGTACTTTAATTAGTGCTACAGGGTTCAGTTAGCACGCTTTGTTTGGGCATGAATATGAAATGTTTAATTTGCTTCATGAAGGTGAAAACATAGCTATATGTGTACATAAAAGGCTTTGTATTTGTCTAACAGAAACCTGGGTAGTATAAATATTTACTTTTTTAAATAGTAACAGAATTACAATATGGAGGAAATTTGTCCACTATAATAATGAAACATGATTGGTTATCATGTACAGGTGTGGTCATTATTATTATACTAATATGTAAACATTTTCTACATGCATCATGTGCATATGCTGATATGCCAGGATTGGAGATGTAGCCAGGATCAGTGGTTGTGGATGTACCCTCGAGACCTTGAATGCTTTAATGGTTTACAACTCAACAGGTTGCTAGTTAAAACTTTTAAGAAGATTACAGTGTATATCCCTTCTGCAGATCCTTTCCTGTGCAAATTTTAAGCCACTACAGTCGAACCTCTCTTAATAATCTCCCCGAATTAAGGACACAATAGAAAAAACCTCCATAATAAGGACAAAATTTTTTGGTCCCAACAGGTCTGGTTAATACATTTATTTAATTTGAAAAGAGGAAAACCTCTATCTATATCACAGCAAAAAGTGGCCAAAAATTTTGGGTCCCAAAATGTCCATAATAGAGAGGTTCCACTGTATAAACTGTTGTGCTGTGTTATTTCTGTCAAGCTAAAATGTATGTTTGGTTCCTCAACTTAGAAATCTATATTTCAAAAGATAGTTTCCAGAAACCCTCTGCCCATGTAATATGCACACATACAGATTTTCAATGTATATATTTCATGGTCTTGAAAAAAATCCCAACTTGCCAGTTGTAGTGTACATATAGCTATAGGTGCATGTTCAAACTAATAACTACTACTGAAATAATTGCAAGTTAAGTTACAGTAACTATGAAGAACAGCTATACCAGTTAGTAGCTGCAGTAATGAAAAAAACATTATCCATCTATTACATAGATACACATCATGCATAAATGCGAATTGAAAAATTATATCTGACACTGTAGGACTAAGAAAACTAATTAAAAGTCTTTCAGATTGTATTATATAGTTATATGGCACCAATATCTTACTTAATATGCAAGCTTTGCTTGTAGAGTTTGAAGAGGTTACTAACAGATGTTGCATTGTATAAATGGCTTAAGTAAGATTGACTTGCTTGCATAAATGCATACTAGGGTTGTTAATCAAGATGATCAATCAGGTATTGCTGAGGGTGAACTGGGCTAGCAATGTAACCAAGTAATCAGTTGGGTCATATGACCTTGTTACATTTATATCATAATGGGTGCACTAAAGTTTAATCATATCAAAGTAAACAATATTACAGCAATTATTATATAGCACTGTGTGCATGTGAAGCTGACTGAAATATCTTTTCACAGATTGTTGGACTTCATTTACATGCATCATTTTTGTGTTGCATGTATGAATACGTACGCATACATTCAACCCCCATACAATACAAATAGCATACAATACAAATACAATATATGTCATACCACTATAAAGCAGTGTAGATTAAATCCTTGACTTCTCGTAATTTTAATTTGTTCTGAATAGTATCTCTCAAAGATTTCTCTGCTGAATTTGATATTCCATTTGTACTGAGGTGTAACATGTTCTACTTACTTATAATTCAGTATCAACAGGTGTGGTAGCCAATATAGAAGACATGCAATGCCGGGTTGTTTTCTTCAAATAGCTATATGGGTTTAATATGTAAACATAAGTACATGAAAGTGTCATTATGATAATAATATCACCCACTGAGTGGGAGATGTAACATTTTATTGCAACTGTTAAACTGTCCTTTATACGATTCATTTTGAGCCTTGTTTAGCATGAATCACAGTTGAGATTCACCGTATGTGTTACTATTATGCTACATATACCTCTCTCCTCAGCAAGCAAAACTTGATATAGTTTCCAAGTTCTGTTCTGTATGGTTTAGTCACTAGGGGTTAAAACATTGAGCGATTGTCACATTGATGTGATAATCATAAAACTTATTATCAATTTGGCATGTTTTGTATATTAATTTTAATAAATTTTGTATGTAATTATATATATATTACAAGATCAAACACGCTGTATGAGATAAACATAAAGGCAAAAGCTACTGTACATTGTATCTATAATAAACAAACAATAAACAGCCTAAAACTGTAAGCAATTTTGTGGTAATGTTATCCAACCAGTTACTTGGTTGTTGCAAACATAGTCATCACCCTCAGCAATGACCAATTGATTAATATTGCACAACCAATTCACAGCCTATTTTTTTCTGATAAAACTTACAGATGTCATGTGTAATGTGTATGAACAATAACAGTCTTCCTAGCTTTATGTGGGCCATATATACTGTAGCTTAACTTTGTAATCTAAAGCTATTACTGCTGACTTGGACTTTGTACACACATGTCAGCATATTGTAAATATGTAGTAAAACTTTGCAAACATTCTTTACAGTTTTGCTTAGTTAATGGCAGAAAACAGTGCAGACCAGCAAATGACAAAATGTTGTCCAAAGTAAGAGAGGTTGATCAAGTACCCTCTCCTGCACTGTACTCACATATTTCCAGAATAAACACTGTATGGCTATAACAGGGACGGATACAGGGGGGTTCAAAGGGTTCCATGGACCCCTCCTCCCCTCTTCTTTTTATAAGAGATCAATTTGAGATATAGTATAGCGGCACAACCAAAAAATTGTGCACTTTTTCATTAAGCCATGAAACTTTCCACATAAATAGTAGTCCTCAATACATGTATTTTCAGATATAGTGCCATCGCTGATTTTACCTTTGATGACCTTTACTGCCATTTTAATACAGAAAATTGATCATTTTTTGTCTTTAATTCCCTGAGGCAGTAATTAACTGTTAAAACATGGTACCAAACAAACGATCTTGCTGATTGAAACGACGTGGTTTTTATTTGAAGTCGATAGGTGATTTGATTACAAAGTTATGATCATATTTATTAGCTGCAAAATTTGATAAATTTATGCATAATTATCTGCCCACAGGTAATTCACACCTTGAGGGCAGGTAAATTTATCAAATTTTGCAACTAGTAAAAATGATCATACCTTTGTAATAAAATCACCTATTGACTTCAAATAAAAACCAAGTTGTTTCTATCAACAAGATCTTTTGTTTGGTACCATGTTTTTAACAAGTTAATTACTGCCTCAGGGAGTTAAAGACAAAAATGATCAATTTTCTGTACAAAAATGGCCGTAAAAGTCACCAACAGTCAACTCAGCAATGGCGCTATATCTAAAATTACATGTCGTGAGGAGTACTGTTTATGTGGAAAGTTTCATGGTTTTATGAAAAGTGCACAATATTGCCAATTTTGGGGGCTACACCATTATACTAATACTCTAATAGAGCAGTCAAGATTAAGATACTCTAATAGAGCAGTCACAGTATTCTTCAGAGGAGTAATGTAGCAAGCTACGTATGTAGTTATTAATAAGGAGACATAGTTGGTAGAGGGCAGCTATTGTCAGCAGGTATAGCTACCTTTTTTTGTTTGGTCTTCAACTTACAGCTAGGTCATGCCATCACCAGGCTAGACTGAAGTTGCAATTCCAGCATGGAACTCCCTTTTAGAAAGTCTGGATCTGCCCCTTACTTTTATGTATAAATTACAGATCTTGTGGTATTAAATTAAGACACACAATGCTAACAAAGAACTTTATTTCTATTTCAATAGAATTATCCACTTGTGAAACTCAATTCCAATCATTGATCTAAATTAATCCATTATTGTGCATAGTCTTAATTCTGGGAACACTTCACAGCAATCTTCCACCCTTTCTCCACCTTTTCAAACACATTTTCTGTAACAACTTTAACAGGCTGTAGGACCAGGTGTCCTACAGACCTTCAGCACTTGTGCTGTAAAGCCTTAATAAATAAAAATAAAACCCGGATGATCCACATAAACTCCATTTCCTTTATACATGTAGCTCCTGTGTACACACATCAATTTTCCAACTACCTTTAATTCAAATACACTGATACTAATTACTAACTGCATAGAATTATGTAATTATAAAATATATGTGATTAACTGTATTGTGGGTATATGTTGCCCACAAACTTTTACTGTAGGTCTTTGTCTGCAACAAAAACACTTAATTTAAGTACTAAACTACATATAAGGTTGAATCATGGGATTATAGAACACAAAACACATGTACTGGTAAGCATATGTTGCTATGAATATTGTAACATTCCAGTATGGACTTTGATCACATGGGAAGCCTCAAACATGGCTAATACACCTACAACAATTGCTTTGTAAATTCAGAACAAAGAGTTTTATAATAATGAGTAGGGCATAAAATGGCTGCCATAAACAAAGATGTTGTGTTGGCAGCCAGTCTAGTATTATCACTAGTTAGTCTAGCTCTACTCTTTGGTGTGTCTTGGTACTTCCAGTCATCCCTGGATTTACTACAGCAACAAATAGACTATGACAGGGAACTGTTGTTGAAGTTACAAGAGCAAATTAAGGTAGGGAATTTTGAGTAGCCAAATTGATGAGAGCTATCTATAATTACACAGCTATTAAGCTGACATGCTATATCTATATACTCCATGCATGCATGCATATTTGAGTGCATGCATGCATGTACTAGTTGGTGAAAGTGTATATTTTGTGCATTATATTTTTAACATGCACAATGAGTTACATGCTATGATGAGTTTAGCACTGCACTTAACTAAACCATTTGTAACACTTGCTAGTCCAACACACAAGCTATCCTTGAATCAGACGTTGATGAACCTGAAAGCAACCATGGTGTGATCAAACGACAATCGTGTTCATGTAAAGATGGTATTCAGGGTCCAAAGGGTCCTCCTGGTGAGAAAGGAAAGGATGGCAGTAAAGGAGAAAAAGGAGATCCTGGCCCAAGAGGAGACACTGGTGACAGGGGACCAAGAGGAGTATTAGGTATAATATGCATCATCTAAGTGATATCAAATTTAACCTTTAAAGCTAAAGATATGTGAAGTATAGCAGCCAATGGCTTTGGACTGCTGGTGGGAAAGGAAGGTGTAGCTATAATAATTATTATGGAGTTTGTCTGTGCATAGTGTGAATTTCGAAGATTTTACAAGGGTCATTGTCAATAGGTGTTCTATGATGCAATGTTAAATACGTGTGCACAAATGCGTGACACCATTTGAGGCCAAGATGATATATTTTATGCAGGGAAATAATAATTTTTTTAATGCTAATGTGATGGAGGTATCAAGAATTTTTGCAATGTGCATGGCAGGAATTTATGCTTACAATTACCTGTTGTGATTACTCTTATTAGCTAGCTCTGTAGCTACGTACGTATATCAGTATAATTATGCACAGATGAGATTTAGTTTTCGTAATACGCTATATAAAAGAGAACATAATTATATTATGTAATAATATTATATATATATACACCATCACAACCATACAAAATAATAATATGTACTTTACTAAGCATTCACATTACATACAAGATTATTATGTGTCAAGGTGATCAAGGCTATCCAGGGAAGCTAGGAGAAAAGGGTGATCAAGGTAAAGTAATATAACTGTACATTTAAATAATAATTTATGGTGCACGGTTGTTTATTGAAGGTGAAAAAGGTGAGGAGGGTCCAATAGGTCACCAAGGTGTTAAAGGGGACAAAGGAGCAGTTGGACCAACTGGAGTAAAAGGAGACCCTGGACCCAGAGGAGACATTGGTGATAGAGGGCCACGAGGATTGATTGGTAGGTATATACATACATGTGTATGGTGGTATAATGGATATAATAATTATGATAAAATAATTATAAGGGATATTTAGTCATAGTGGGTTGAGAAGTTTCTCAAAACATCATATTATAGTGATTATTTCATTTACTTCTTCATTGGTAAGTGGACATTAACTCAACTCCAATATTAGTTTTAGCATGTGATATTCAACCAACCTAGTCTTGAGGTCCATCAACCCTCCAGCTCTCTGTACTCTTATCCTTCAATACAAACAAAAAACATTCCTATCAATTCCTGCCATGCTTCATCAACAGTGGACCCAAGGGAGGATCCCAAGGGTTCCATGGAACCAAAATGGCTAAATTATCTCGAACTTCTGTGCCAAAATCAGATAAATGCTATAAAGAGAGCATATTTCCTCTAATGACCAAACCATTTTGTAATTATTGCTATAACATACAGAACAAGCCAAATCAAGTCAAACTGACTTTCCAACATATTCGAGCATACCTCTACACAATAATTATCAGTTTATAACTTAATTTGTAACTACTATCAAATCATGATCACTCAGTAAAAGATCAACTGTATAGTAGCTAATGTTAGGGATTGACCACATGCCATAGTTAGCAAACTAAAGACAGACCATACTTCAAAGTGAAACCATCAATGTCAGAGAGAAGCGCATGTACAACTTATTGTGGTGTAGCTAAAGCAGAATTAACAAATGAATACATAAGAAGTCAACAAATAAAATGATTAAGTATTTTATTTGATTCACTTAGGTGATCAAGGAAGACCAGGAGATAAAGGTGACAGAGGTGAGCTTGTTATTATTTTATGCAAGTCTTCATGCAGTGTGTTAAAAGGTGATAAAGGAAGAAATGGAAAGAAGGGAGACGATGGTAAATAAATGTGGAATTAATCATACACACATACAGTTCCCCTGTAAAATAGACTCATGCAAAGAGGTTATGCTTATACATGCTAACTATTACGTATTTCTGGATCAGTTAATAATTTATGTAGGAGCAATAATTATGCATGTACATAATCTATGCACACACAGATAACCATAATCTATGTTTATCTGATAGGTATACAACAATTGCTTTCTTTAAAAATTGTGATCAGCAACCTCAGCTTGAATAGGCTTAAACTAATTACACATTGAAACTAGTCGATTATGCTTTTGAGCAGTGCTATATCTGTTATGCTCAAAGTTATGATTAAGAGCTGACTGTTTTATTAGAGTATATCAGTATTTTTTTGCGAAGTATAAATAATCAGCATACAATGTGCATTGCACATCTTTGTTTTTGAAAATCATCCTATTATGTGTTTATGCAGCCTAAAACACTTAAAATTATGCTGCCTCAAACTTAACCATCAATGCTATTTTGACACCACATGGCTCAGAATGTAGGTGGGTCATTATTCAAGAGACACTTTTCTATTTACCACTGCCATTATATTTTTATTATCAATTACAAACCAGTCACACCATGGCCAACACATAATGCAGGAGCTACAATAGGCAGGTTACTTTGTACATAAGTAATGCTAGGAAGAATTGTTACAATGACCAGTTTACATATAGGTCAGTCTTATTAAGTAGTGAAGTTATTTTACTCTGTAACAGGATTGTTTGTTATTAAGGTGAGGTCACTTTTGCATTAATGTATATAGCCAAGGCAACTATATAATTATAATATGACATAATTGTTTATTTCAAGTTTCCCTTCTGTTACAGTTTGACACATACAAATGAGCATTTAATGAATATTTTAAGATTTGTCTCTTTCAAAAATTACTAGGCAGGAGGACCATGCAGAAACATATTAAAGCATAATAAATTATTTTCACAGGTCATCAAGGTATAACTGGAGAGCAGGGAGAACCTGGACCTAGAGGTGTTAAAGGAGAGATGGGTAGTAGAGGATTACCTGGTCCTAAAGGAACTGTTGGACAAAAAGGTGTGAAAGGTGACAAAGAAGAGAGGAATGGAGGAACTGTGTATGTAAGATGGGGACATGATCGGTGTCCATCAACTGCCCAACTGGTGTATAGTGGAAGAGTGGGTGGAACCCATTATAGTCATAAAGGTGGTGGCAGTAACCCACAGTGTTTACCACTAGACCCACAATACCTCAGAACTAAAAGTGGATTACAAAATCAAGCATTAATGTATGGAGCAGAGTATGAAGTCTATGCCCATCAAACCATTAGCAGTGCTCAAGGTCTTGATGTACCTTGTGCAGTTTGTTACGTCAGTCAACGTTCCAGTCTACATGATGCCAGCTAGGTTTGAGTGCCCTAATGGATGGACCACTGAATATTATGGATACTTGATGACTGAACATCAATTCCACAGTAGAACACAATTTACATGTGTTGACAAAGATTTTAAATATGTGCCTGGGACATCAGGTAGCAAGTACGGATTTTTATTTTATATTGTGGAAGGACAATGTGGTACACTACCTTGTCCACCATATGATGAAGAGAAAGAATTCACATGTGCAGTGTGCACCAAGTAAAGTACCTATATGCATACAGTGTAGAGACATTACAACTATTTAAGTTTGTACAGTAACACACAATTGTATGTGTTTGGTAACACATTGTTACTTTTATTACCATCATAAAAAAATTAGCTACAAAAATACACATTAACATATACAATAGGTAGGTAGCTCTGTGACCAAGGTCAACTATCTAGAGTAATGCTAAGTCTTCGTCAACAATATTTTTTTCATAAACAACTTGGTATAAAATTATTTGTTCTTCTAAAACACATTGACATGTAAACACTAATGGCTTATGCAACAACAAATAGGGTAAATATATTTACAAAAGAAACAAAATCCATTTATACATACTATTACAGTAGAGTTTTTAATGTACAGTATTATGGCTGCTCTCACAATATATATTTAAACCTGTAATTAGAATTACAGTTTACAATTAATTATATATACATAATATAAAATATAATCTAATCATGCTATTTGAGAGGGAGATGGGGTTAAGGCATTTGTTGCAGCTGTTGATGGTGGCACAGCTCAGCAAAAGCAGACTCAACACAAGCCTTGAGGTCAGCATAGGTCACAACAAGTACCGTCTGACCATCACGAGATGATAGGCACACTTTTTCTTGTACACCTGCATCAAGCTGTGGGGATGATATCAAATAGTATAACACATCAGAAAGAATTACTCTAATAGAACGTACAAGACTACAGCTGACAAAATACTCTAACCATAGATACAACAATGCTTACCGGGATTGGAAACGGAAGTGGGTGCACGTGGGATCCGTGTTTCGGTTACTTTTGGTACATCTTACTACAAAGCAGAGCAGTTTCACTGGATAAAGTAGGCACTACTTATTAGTTATGGCCATGAGACATGAGTTTAAATACTCACTGGTGAAAAAGATACAAGCAAAAATTTCGTCGAGTCCGACCTGCGCTTTCGACTGATACAGTTGCAAAAACAAAATTTACAACCAGCAGAAACGTTTTACCTCAGTGTATTGCAGTCTAACGGCTCCATTAGTGTGTAATACAACCTTGTAGCGAAGTAGTTGAAGTGAAATTCGTACAGAAAGTGAGTTATCTGTACCAACGCAGTAAGGCAAAACACGGATAACATCACAGGCTGTGACGTAACATTGGGGATTTTGTACAAAAATGATGACGTAGATACTTCCATTTCCAATCCCGGTAAGCGTTATTGTATCTATACTCTAACTGAACAGTCATTTTTGTTCTGAGGGTCTACTGTAATAAAGAATACTTTCAACTGACATTTTCTGCTGAGATTGACACATTTTTGAATGTTTAATTTAGATTGCTAAGGAGGTGTCACTGTAAATCATATCTTCTATAACTTAACCATTTTGCTATGGGTACACAGCATAGCAGAGAAAGAGAAAGACCGAGTTTACATTAATGCATGATCATAAACTAATTTAAAGATCACATAATTGAATTAAAATCTCCAATGGTGACAACCTTGTTTAGTGTGAGGACCACATGAGCTAGGTCAATCCATGGAGTACCAGATGGTGTGACCTGATGGAACAGGTAGTCTCTGAACAACTTTAACAAGTAACGATCACCAGTCTCACTCCAACTAACATCAGAACCAAATCTAACAAATTAATGATATAGTACATACACATACAGACTGGTAATATACATCTAAATTCATGACAGCCAAATGATGCAATATAATATAACAGAAATTTTGGTGAGCAGAATAGTTGGCATTTGCTGAACAATTTGTTTTTGGTTTGATGAAATTTATGTGGAGTCCCAAGAGGTAACAAATTGTGTAGCTAGCTACATTACTTCTTGTTTACAAAGATGTATAGACACTTACTTTGTTACCTACATACTCAGCTGGCCCGCAACTCCTTCATGTGAAATGGAGAATGGATATTTATTCAATCCATAGTCAGTGCAGCAGACATCCAAAAAGTAAATAAAGTAATTGGTAACATTGACCTTGTAAGACCTCCACTGTGCATATCTTTGCTTCCTTCTGGCGAAAGCCTTAACCTATATTTTACGGACAATCATAGAATTGCTTGATTAGTACGTTGATAGAAAAGATTTTGTGCCGACTATTCCCATACAGGAAAAGTATTTATAGCTAGCGGCGTATCTTGCTAATTACCTTAATAATAAGGTCTTAATTCGGAAACTGCCAACTTTAATTCCATGCCAAAATTTCTGCTCATACAGTATTCAGTACACATTTCTTACTCTGGTCTCTCGTTAATCACACCCAGTTTAGTAATCAGTCTGAATAACCTTCCATTCTCCAACTCCTTATATGACACAACAACAATGATATCACTGACTTATTTGATACAATACAAGTACATACCCTACTCAATTGTGACTCCAAGCTGTCAATATTTATTTGCAATGACTCTATACTGGAGTAGAACCTTGCTCCAATCATAGGCATCACCTCTGATATATTATGAATTGAATTTTGTGACCCCAGTAGATATCTGCAGAAAAATAAACATGATGAATGTATAGCAGACCCTAGATGATAAGTTTTAACAATACCAGGTGGCAAATTAATACTATCTGTTGTAAAGTATAAGGTTTAAACATTTTAGCTAACGTTATATTTTTTTAATAATACGTAGTTATTGTACTTCGTATTTTGTAATTCATTAATTATGCTGCTAAGGAAGCATAGCTCAACACAACAAACGCATAATACTCAAAAGTACATTCTCTCAAATGTTTTTATAGTTTGTCTATTGTATTTCCTTACACAAACTCTCTAGACAGAGCATCAAGGCTATTCTACATTATCATATGCATGTGGATGGTTTTCAACTATAGCAAATTTGCTATTCCTAGCAGCTAAGGTGGATAACTACGCTGTTTTGAGATTGTTTCACATCCGTAGTGTCCATAATACACTGGTCTAATATGCTAGCATTGCACTGGCATAGCACTCCAGCCTACTATGTCTTTTTTGTTATGCTGGCATATTGACTCAGACCTACAATCGGGTGCAGCTGGAAGTATAAAATGACGGAGCAGAGGTCAATCAGCTGAGGTTCACCAGTGTGTAGACATTCATTCACGCTGGGTTGCTCCTTGGATTGCTAGCAGCTATAGTCGTACACTATGCAGGGTGGAGTGAGTTGTTGGTGAATCCTTCCGGACAGCATGATCTGGAATGTAGTGACATTGCTTGGAGCCTGTTGCAGAATCAATTTTCTCAATGAAACCATGACGTTCATGGTCTGTGATGATTTCATGATATTTAGTGCACAACAATGTCTTCAGAAACTAATTGTTTCACCCATCTTATAACAAAACAAATCCCCCTAATACTGGCTTCATTTCTCAAATATTGCCTACTGTATGTTTGTGTAAAACATGTTACTAACATGGGCATAGAAAGAAAAGCATAGAAATGTCCACACACATTTTCCGGGAAACAATTTCAGGCTTAAGTAAATAGCTGCTAAACTGCCCAGTCTAACACTTGCTCACATATGAAAAAATGCTCTATCATATTTTTAAGAAACAGCTTCACGGTGTTTATTGTCCCTCTGCTGCCAAATTTAAACCCCAAAAGACAAAAACAGTTTCATACACCGGACATTTTCTTATACTGTTCCTTTCCTTGTCATATAGTACACTTACTGTATTATCTTTAGCATATCGGGGGAAAAAATTCTGCTGACATGTTGAATACTTTTAGCAAAGTTCTCAGGTTGTGTAGCCATCAGTGACTGACAACACAGGCACAACAGCAGCTGGCCAAATGATACTAGATCTGCTTGCTGTAAGTGATCAAAATGGAATCAGTCATACAAACCAAAACAACACTGCTCACTTCAAATACTCTAGTTAATGCACTAACATAAGTACTGTTAACCACCATACATTTATTCCAAACACAACTACTATTAAAAGTATACAATATGGTTGTACCTGTTTTTGTTTGATGGCCTGCGGCTGGTCCTCAGGTTGAGTGACATCATAAGTGATAACATCAACCAGTCCACAACAGTTGAACCATACTCTAGTGGAGTAATGAATACTGTAAGGTAATGCATACTGTACAGCAGGCTCTTAGATGTAAATATTTTCATAAATAATCATCCTAATTTTCAAGCAGGAATGTGTGTGTTGTGTGTGTATGTGTGCACGCCTGTGTATGCATGTGTGTGTGTAGCGTGTTTTGCTTTGCTCATGCTTTGTGTGTGTGTAGCATCAGTGTAAGCACCATGGCAGCTGTTTTTGCTGGTTGAAAAGTATAGATCAATAAGTGCTAATAGGACAATCATAAATATACTCTAATTGAACAGTCACTACATTGTACTAAAGAGCTGATCATGACATCATTTGACTGCCATTTATAGCTTCCAACAGCTGTGTTGTGTGTGCATATATGTACTTATGCACATTACCTGGTAGATCCAAGTACTAACAGTTTGGACATGTCAATACACCTCACAGCTAGCTCATTATGATGTACAGTCCTCAGAGCAGATGATAACTGGATAATGTACTGCCAGATAAGTGACTCGGATAATGGTGATGGCTTCTGATTGTAGGGATGGAAGTGTTTGTAAAGTAAAGTATCTGCCCCAGCATGGTAGTCATACACTAACACTAGGGCTGGAAATATATAGAAAGAATAATGATCACAGTATGTGTACAGTGAAATTCTATAGATTAAGGAAACAACAAATGTGACGTACCTGATCTACAAGAACTACATATGTCAGTGCATTTTTCTAATTAGTGTTGTGCGATATAAAATATTTGTATATCGCCTATCACGATTATTTTTTATCACGATATGATAAATTATCACGATATATAAAGCAGCATAAAGTCATGGTAATAAATTACAAATGTAATACTTATACATATTTATAGAATTTTGTGTGGGCGAGATCAAAGGACAAATAAATTTCATAAAGTACACTTTAAGGCAAACAGAGCTTTATTGCCCACAAAGAGTGCTTTACTGTACCGCAAAGAGTGCTTTATTTTACTAATAAAGCACAGTTGTGCCCACGTTCTTTAGTGTAGGCTAATAGCCCGTAGCACTCACGCCAGTACGAACTACTAATCACCCAAGCCGGTAAAGGCTGATAGCCCTCGCTGCGCTGAGTGATCAAACACTCCAGCCAATACGAGTTCTACCACTGGATTGTTTTTATAGACATACCTAAGTGCTTCAATGATGGGTGGGAGAAGGTAACATTGCTGTTACATTTGTTAATGTAAATGGACAAGTCCTGGAGATGTCATGGAAATACTTCACCATGTGTCACAACAGAATCGATTGTGGGTTGTGACCAAAACCTGCCAAAATACGAGATGAATGTCTACTATGCCAAACTATGGTGAACTACGCATGAGTTACTTTGTTAAACTAGTTTGTGTGCATTCAGGCTGTTAATAATTCATGCAACACGTGTTAATTTCAAGTCCTAGTGTATGGTGAAGCTACACGACTAGAAATCATTTAAAGCATTGCCTTGCTCATGCTATATGAAAAATAAAGCACTCGGCGCTTGGCCTCGATGCTAATAAAGCACTCAGCTTCACCTCGTCCTTTATTAGCATTTCGGCTGCACGCCTCGTGCTTTATTTTTCATATAGCACTCGCAGCAATGCTATAACACATAGAAAGTACCAATATAGCACTACCTAACCTACTGGAAGTCTCTATTAAAGAAAATAAGTTTTACAATACTGTCTTGAACATCATTTTCTAGTAAACTTTGTGTAAAAGTACCACAGCATTATGTGTCACGATAATACCACGATATAAAATAGTCTATTTTTACTCAAGATATAGAAATTTATCACAATACACGATATTATCGATATATTGTACATCACTATTTCTAATTCCATTTTATTACATTTTCTTTATCCAGATAGCCAAAGGAATGGCTAACTAAAGTTTAAGCTCTGCAACTTGGTGGAGGACTGTATTCGAAAGTTATGACCATTTATTTAAGCACCTATAGTTTATTTTCAGTACTGTGACTGTACAAATTGATTTTTATGCTGTTGCCACTTTGTAGCATTGTAACTTCAAAAGTTCTTGGTTCTAACTTATACCATTGGCATCCATTGCTGGGTAAGTTTTGTCTTCCAGGCCTTTCCTACAACCAGGGTTAAGGTGAAGGCGTGAGAAAACAATAACAAACTGCTTGTCCAATGTAAGGCAAACTAATGCTCATATCTTCTCTCTTCTTAAGAGTACTGACATAAAACAAAGATTTTCGAGCTCCTCTTGCTTTGGGGATCATGATGCTACCATAGTTTTTGCTGTCATCCCCTTTCTTCATCGTGAAACAAGTAATAAAAAATTTACATTTTTTTCCATTTCGTAAATAATTCACTGATTATGTTTATTGCATTCTACAGTAAAATTAAGCTTGTGCTAACATATGGGATTCTTGCAAATCCGGTCACAAACTATGAGGGCATGTAATACAATCGATACATGTACCACAGGTTAACGGCTTATGGTAAGTAGGCCTGAGCCTATTATACTCAAAATTTTACCTATTATTCTTTCCAGAAGTTCCCAAAAATTTCTCTTATTATTCTTTTTTTAATTCTTGTATCTAGTATATTATTCCAAAATAATGCTCATTTAGTTTCTGTGGCTAGTCACTTAGTTTTCAAGATGCCGCTAAAAGTAATTTTGCCAGAAATAATCGATAGCCATAAAATGAAGTATTTTTTCTAGCTATAAAAAGTTACAACAGAGTTAGCTATAGAATATCTGCAGTAATAATTCAAGTGTTTTCAATAATATTATTAGTGTATTAAAGTTGTAGCTATAGCTACATGCTAAGTTAGGTAGATAATAATGATATCAATATGTTCAAATACTTGAGGGAGATACACTGGTATAAGATGCACAAGTTTCAGAATAGCACAGTTACAACCCAGATGCTGGCTGTAGATTGCTAACATGAAATGATCTGACTGCTCTATTAGAATATTTGAGCATCCTATTAGAGTATATTGATCTTTTAGAGGCTTTTCAGTCAGCACTCGTATAATAATGTCAGCTATATATCATTCTTAGTAACTTAACTCTTTCTACTAGCTAATCAAGAATAGACACACCCCTTACTTTCACTGATTATTCCTGTGAATGTCCGATTAGAGCTGAGCAATAGTTGCGATCTATCGATTATCGTGATAGTGAGTAACAATCGTGATAATGATAGTATGCAATCATACTATCGCGATATACAAAACATGTCTCACAAACATGAATAACAGCAGCAAACATGATAGTGTTGAAGTTAAAGAAACTGTGAAAGTCTGGTTGAGCATGCACAACAAAGATGACAACTGTAATACATAACAATTTTTACCAATGGAGTGTAAGAAAAGCAGATATGTGGTGGGTAATTGGATTATTTGTGTGTCATTTACGTGAAGTTGAGTGTCTTTGATAACTAGTAGTACTATCGTGATACTATCACTATCGTGATATAAAAGTTACTATCAAATCGTGATAGTGATAGTTGCACTATTGCTCAGCTCTATGTCCGATAACTTTAAAATTATGCCTGTAACCATCCTATTTTATTCTCGTGAAATTGGTGACCTATTATTCTAAAAAATATGCCAGCATGTTAGGCTCAGGCCTATATAGTGGTAAGTGACAAATTACCCAAGTACATGTACAGTTACTGGATTCACTTTAAATACATGCCTGAAAATTTTGAATATGGGTCAGTAGCACATAACATCGTAGCTACATTGCGAATGGACAAGTCTTAGGGATAAGTTCATCAAGTAACATTTTACAAGTGCTACAGGAATACATACATGGCTATACTAATGTTTTAGGGCATCTATATTGTATAAATACTAAATAAACTTACAATTATCACCAAATAACTTTGTAGTGAACATTTCATACAGAGCCACCACATTGACATGAGACACTTTACGCCATCGGTGGACCTCCTGTACTGCCTTAGCACTTGACAGTTTGAATCCTGACAATATACACACGTATGAACTTTCTCAATAGTACACAACATTAGAGATTGGATGATACAAGATTTGAAAGTATCAATGCATTATCCCAAACAGTGATCATACAAGGCAGTGTATACGTATATGTCAAAAGACAGCATATCTTTTCTTTTTCTAACTCCATGGCAACACTAACTCAATAGTTTGGTAGGAAGTCGGACACACTTTAGGTGCCACTAAAACAAATTTATTTTTTGAGGAGGGCAATACGTCAATCTTAGTATAATGCAATCATTGTTCCATTTATATAATACACATGTGACAAGTCTGGTGAAGTTGGATTCATTATAGCTACAGTATCCAGATCGTAAACTTCAAGGCAATTAATGTACTTTTTTTTGTAAAAGCGCTTGAGTTCAGGGTGAAATTAATAAGTTGTGGTTTGGTATAGACCAGTGAACCCCATCGTTTTTCAGTTTTATATTGTGACTATTGAGGGTCACATGAAATATCAAATAAAACACTGCAATTAAGGGTAATATATTCAGCTGGCATTTAGGTGCGTCTGACCTCCTCTGGTTGTAACTTGGTATTCACATTTCAATAATTTAATACCAAACACAGCCTATATACACCCACCCCTGAATGTAATATTCACCTGATATATGGCAATACACGATGTATTGATAACAGTAAGAATTGTATTGATGTTTATATGACTGTCTTGAGTATTGTGATGTGGCAATTTATGTAGTGAAACAAAAGATAAGAATGAAGCTACGTAGGAAATCCCCATGTATCCGTCTGTTCAATGCCAAAGTAGGGATTTATCCACATACACTGTAACTATGTTGTAATAACTACCATCATTCAGAGAGATGTCCAAGTCTGCCGTCATAAGTCCCTATGGAACATATGGGACAGTCCTTAGGATGTCCATGCTGTCCTATATGGGACCAAAAAGATTGATTGGATGGACAAGGGAACACATGAGAGAGTCCTAAGGATGTCCACCCAGGAGCAAAAGAATAGGACGGACAAAGTTGTAATGACGGGACAGTCATAAGGATGTCCACTCTGTCCTACATGGGACCAAAAGGATTGATTGGATGGAAATGTAGGATTTAGGGAAGAAATGGTACATTCCTTAGAATGTCCACACTGTCCTACAGGCACAGTGGAACATCCTACTTAAGACAATTGAAATCTGATGGCAAACTTGAACATAAGTGATCATTTATATCTTTACTTATAAGCGCATGTGCGGAGGATTGGCTACATGCTACAAGTTATAGACCATGTACTGTTGTACAAATCTAGAAATCTAAAGCAGTTACGTAACTGTAGAGATCTGCCCTAGTTCACTCTCACAGGCCAGTTCCAGCAGCTCACAGCTTTCAGTATAAGGTGCAGACACTTGTCTGACAAGCGATAGTTTCTAAGTACAGCTACACGTATCTACTCCACCTACAGTGACTTAAGTGCTTCAATTAGTTTTGTGGCATCTACATACACTCTTCTAAGGAAAGTGTAGATGCAGAAAATTAACACCTCAGTATGGTTGATTTCCTTCATGAACATGTAATTGGAAAGGTGAAGTTCAGAAAGCAGATACTCATCGGAACACACCACCAATGAGTTTGTTATTGTGGAGTGAAATGGTGGCCATGTAAATAGGTGTAGGTTCAGTTGTGTATACACATACAGACACATATTATACTTACCGTGTAGTCTTCTTAATACACAGAAGGATTTACTCTTAGCATTCACAGCCTTGTAGCAAGTTGACACATAACCAAATAAACTTTGATTTATCTGCAATGTGAAGAGATGTAAGTAGTATAATCATGTACGTAAGTTGATAGCCACTTCTACACATAGAGGTACAACACTGACACACATACAGATGCAGACACAGTCACACAGATACACACCTTATCAGGAGTGGCAGCAGATTCTGGTTCCAATGGGAACAGACTATGATAACACTCCACCTCTGTTGGTACAGCTGTTGATATACAAATACCCAATAAAACATATACACATATCTAGACTGTGACTATTGCCTATGAATAGAATCAGTTTAAATAACCCCCCATATATACCTACAACAGTGATGCATTCTCTTCAGTCTCTTCATTTATTACACAGATCTTGTACTGATGCAATAGTATATTGCAATATATGTACAACATAGCACAACCAGATACGTATATGGCATGCATGACGACCTACTGCTGTTGTCTGGTGGCAGTTGAGCTGCAGCTAACATTTGTCTCCTTAGCAGCTCCTAGAATAGCAAATATGTCATTAATCAATCAACACTTTGGACCCAACTTCTTTTTGGTCTTCATGGATGAAGAAATTGTTGTGATGGTGATTAGGCTTAGCTCTGTTCACATGAGTAGGAGTGTAGTTGAAGCTAGTCTGGCTGGGTAGATATTGCAACTACAAGATGGAATAAGTGATTATGTAGTGTATGTGTCTGTGCGTGTGTATGTATGTATGTGTGTGTACAGTGTACCTGGTGATCTGTTTGATAGAAATATGTTGTTCCTCCAACTGATTCAATCTGCATTAGATATTTGATGTACTACCATACATATGCAGTATAGATGTATACGTGCATTTGCAGTATGTAGGTGTATGTATTTGTGCATACAATTCATGTGTTTCTTTATAATACAGGTGCATAAATGCTATGTGTGGTTTAAGCATTCTAACTAACTGCTAATAATATCCAAGACAATAATTGAACAGCCATGTGTACATACGTACATACAATCAACACATCACCTTACAATAGTATTAAATCATGTTAGTTATAGTGTTGAGTTTTAAACTGACTTTTGTACTGGTAGCTGGAGGTAGATTGGGAGCCCTCATTCTCATCCTAGGCCCCATCATCACCGGTTGAGTGGGTAGCTTCCTAACAGACAAGCAAACGGCGTGACGAAAATCACATGTGCTGAGGTATATGGATGTGTGAATTAACCAAAAAAAGCTTAGTATTACAAATTCTATACCATAGATATTACACCCACAAGAAAATGAGCAAAATTGTAGCAAACAATATACGTATAATTGGTTACAAAATGATAGTTACTCAAATAGTAATCCAAATATTTGATAGAGCCCTACATAATATATACGTTCGTATGTTGGTCTATTATTATTATACAATGCATACAATGTAAGTACATACTTTCCATACAGGTGAACAGGTTCTATTGGTGGAGGTCTCTGCTGGGCATGTATGGGAAAACTAGGACGTACCACAATACTAGCTGCCCCTGGGATGGGAGTGACCGCAGCTGCTGTAGCTGTGACTGGCATTGGCTTGAATAACATGTGTGGAACAAATACCTCAGATTAATGCACAATATACAGATACAATCACATTACACATCTAACCAAATACACTGCGTATATCATACATGTACACAATTACAAATTTTTGAACCTGTTTTGGTCGCAGTGACAAATTATTCATCATCGCTGGAAGGCCTCGTGAGGCAACTCCCACTGGTCAGAAAGAAAATCTCAATACCAAGCATTTGTATATATAAATGTAGTGCTTGGTATGTGGTACGAAACTTTCTAGAAGACCCATGGTGGTAGGTGTATGTGGTACATGTATATACACATAGAAACACACCTCGTAGTGGATTGGAAGGTGGAAGCCTGGGAACACCTCGTCCAGCAGTAAAACTTCACAAGTAAAAAAGCAATAAACACTTTATTTATTAAATAAATAAGGTGCAACAAATGTTATATAACTAGCACAATTGAATACATGAGAATTGTTGTTATCCATTCATGTACATACTACTTACAATATAAACATGGACAAATTACATAATACCAATCACAGCACACTAGAAGCAGCTACTCACTTCAGACCAGTGAATGACGCAGCATGAGAGAATTGTTGTGGTTGTGGAGGAGCTGGTGGTTGACTATCATTAGTCATCGGTGGAGGCTACAAGAATGACCCTTAACACACTGGACACAGCAATACGTTAGAAGACAAACCACACACATACCATATCATTGTGGAAAGGTGTGGTGTTCAGTTGCATATGCATAAACTGGCACTGATCCCCATAAAAACAACACCCACTTGCAGCATAGTGGCGACAAGGAATTTGTTTCTTCACTTTGCTCATGCCAGTTACCTGAGTATACAGCAACATGGTGAATACACATATACATACATACAACAATTCTTCACACCAAAAGTTAGGGTTACTATGGGCACGGAGCGCATTTAATAGAATTGTGTTTAAAAGTTGCTACAAGATTATACGTGTGCTTAACATGTCCACAAACAAACCTTGCTGTCTGTTACTATCTTTTATGCGTCAATGAACGCTTCATTTCTGCTGCCGCTGCACCGCTACTCAACTACATTACACGCCTAATGTTATATTTATACATGTAAACGTCCTGGTTGTAAGCCGCAAACAAGTACGTTAACTATCGAGCTGGTGTCACAATTTAGCTTATACAAATTATTACATAAAGACGTAAATGATAATAAACGTATGAAAACTACCAAATATTAAGATTTCATATTTGTAAAAATTACTGGATAATTCCGTAAATGCACAGGAAGTCCGGATATTAATGAATGGAAGGTCGAGGTAGCTAACACCTCCAAAGCGACCACGCTGGATTATGTCTTCTCCTGCTGACAGTGAAAATACACCAGCTGGTCTCAGACAAAGAGGGGAGGTATGAGTTTGTTGTAACGCACGGTTTAGTGAAGGTCAAATCCAGCGCCAAGGTCCAGAGCGCACCTTTTTTTTTTGTGGTTGTGTACATTTGTCGTTAAATGCTCATCGTCAAGGATCACTAAGGCGCGCTGTATAGAATAATCATGTCAGGTTCCTTGCAGCATGTGATGGTGTATTATACTGTGTACATTGTCACCGTCTAGTCACAAATGGAGAGCACTTCTAGTGTGAAAAATTCTGCTGGTACAGCCGGAATATTTGCTGGGATGGATCCACGGTATGTTCCTCTAGTGAACTGAAGATTTATTTGTTGTGGGTAGGTGGAAGAACTGGTGGATACGTGGAGTGTTTGCGTTTGTGATGATTGCTGTATTTGTGATGATCGTTCTAATGGGTCCTTTGTTTCTTACACTCTTGGTAAGTTGTGTTGTTAGGTCATAATGTTTAAAATGTCTGCATGGTTGGTTTGTGTATATGCCTACTTCATCATGTTGGGTTGTGTGCGTGTGTCTAGTGTAGCATATGTGTCTGTCTGTGTAAGTCTGCATCCCTGCTTCATGTTGCGAGTACATTTTAATCAGTTTGCGTGTAAAACATTTATTTGTCATCACTCAGGTTATAACAGTTCAGGTCAAGTGTTTTCATGAGATTATTTCTATTGGACTAATGAAGTATCGAGAATATAACCTGCCACTATATCGAGTGTTGAACTGGTCAGTGTGTGGTAATTTTAGGACGTGGTATGCATGTATACTAATTCTAAGGCTTAGGCTTGTATTTCATTTGTACATTTTAATAAAAGTAATGGGTCTTTACTCTTTATATAGGACAAGGTATCATAGTTAAGTTATTGACACATGCAGGATCCTAGTATTATTGTTCACAGGTATTTGCTGTTGGTCGCCAACTACTATTCTCTGGGAACAAATATGTTTTATTATTATCCTGATTATAAGGTCAGTTATATTGTATGTTATAGATATAGCACTGCTGCGTGTGTGTATGGAAAATACAACACGAGGGTGTGTGTCGAGAAGCTAATACAGCACGAGGTTAAGCTTGCATTTGCCTCGAGACACCCCCTGAGTGCTGTATTTTTCATACACATAAGCATATAGGTGGTGCTTTAAGTGTTTTGTTGTACTTCCTGGTTGTTTTGCTCGGAGCAATTTTCTTGGTACTAGAATCGGTTCAATTTTCAGTGATCAGACCATCAGTAAGCTCAACAACCCCACACAGATGGCATGATGCATCATGTGCATGACACTGTCAAATGCTAAAACTAGCTAAACTAACAATCCTACCAAATCGTTCTACGACTACAAATACATTTTATGCCACTTCAATTTTCCATGCCAGGCTATCAGTAAGTGTTCATGTACTCTATTTCTAGTCATAGAACCAACTAGTAGGATTAGTTTAGCTAGTTTTAGTAATATACAATGTCATGCACATGATGTCCCAGCGGGGTTGTTTTTGTAACATTCCTTACATAACTTTGCTGCATAACTGTACTGTACTGCCCAATTAGCCACACAACTGTACTGTATGACTCATATAGTACAGTTATGCAGCTAATCGGTACAATATGGAAAATACAGCACGTGGCGGGCAGCACTTTCGTCTTCCCACACAAAGTACAATAAGTATCTATATTGTGTTGTATGTTTATGTTATTTGTGTGTGGTGGCTTTATTGTGATGATACCTACTGAGTTGCATGAATGTGGTGAAGGGACATTTTAAAAATACCATAATTATGTTGATGATCAGCTCCTATGCAGCTTATGTAGTACAATTATTTTGTGATAAAATTTTTCATGCAAAAGTATTTTTGTGTAATTACACTAAACAAAAACTATTTTATACAACTGCTCTATTAGGGTATCTTGATCTTTTGCAGCACTGGTAACTACAGTAGTTTAGTCATATTCTTGATGGTTATTGTGTGTTAGTTGTACACTTTACAATAGCCCAGTATTAACTAAAAGCAATAATCGGCACAGTTTAGTCTTGGATAATTTCTATAATATTTTCATACAAACCTTATTTTACAATGCAAAAAAAAACGAAACATGGTAGCTGGTTAAGACAGATTGTGTGTGGGAGGAGACAGGGAGTGGCAGCTACAACACTGAAGAGGCAAGAAAGAGACAATAGATTGCTAGAGGCTATATATACCTATGTGTAGTGATTGGAAGCTGCATAATTTATTACTTGAACCACAACAATAGATTCGTTTTTCTATTACAAAATTACTGCTGGAGGCTATTTAAAAAAATTTTTTTGAACTTCACACAGAAAATTTATGATACTGTGTAGTGTGTTCATGACAAAATGAGTATCTCCTAAGCTTCTACCACAATGCATACCATATATTAACTCAGTACCTACTTATCATCTGGACACTCTTCAACTTCACACACATGTGTGCATCCACCGTGAACCTGTTGAGACTTACACATGTACAACCATCACTGAGACTTGAACATTTTTATTAGGTCAGTAGGTCTCTTTATTATCTTCTGGGCCTATACCAAAAGTAGTTGTAACAGTCTTCTGTTCAACAGTGCTAGCAATTTGATACATTTAGTTAGGTAAAATGAAAGAGGATGGAACATAGTTGATAGATGAATTTTGAAATAGAGTTCCATGGTGGCGCCAATGGTGTTCTGTTGCCTTAGAAGACCCACAAAAGTGCATGTGCACACATGAACACATACCAACTTAACATTAGTGGTGTGCGATATCAGGATTTTTATTTCGATATTATATCGATACGATATTGGGGTAAATATCGAAATTTCGATACAATTTTTGATAATTTTTAATTGTGTGGGTGGTGTAATTGCGTGGGCGGTCGATATTTATAAATATGCTCAAAATACAATTTGCACACAAACCATTGCATAAAACTAATAATAAGCCTAGAAAACTGGCAGACAAGTTTTTAAAGTGGCTAGATAGTACAGAACCAACCTTCAGTTCTAGCGTGATTGCACAATCACACACTAAATGCTGTAGATTTATCGAAATATTCTTCGATATTTCGCAAATTATTACCTTTTTGATAAATATCGAAATCTGCTAAAGCAGTATCGAAAATCGATACGATAATGATATCGGCAAAATAATCGCAAAATCGATATTTTTTCGATATATCGCACATCACTACTTAACATGTGCACCCGCTGTAATTTAAATGCTACTGTAACCTTCTGTGTGTTTTGTTATTGTTATAGGAGCACTTGTACACTGCAGCACATTATCACAAAATGATCAGTTTTCTACTCTATGTTACTGGTAATGTACTACAGTACGTATCTGTACATCACACACACACACACACACACACACACACACACACACACACACACACACACACACACACACACACACACACACACACACACACACACACACACACACACACACACACACACACACACACACACACAGAGTTTCAGTAGGCATTTAATTACCACAACATGTCTTCACAACATGTCTTCACGGATGAAAATAATTGTGAATAGAAGTGTTAATGTGTTATAAGACTTTCCACTGGAATGTACAATGTTATAAGGTTATTGTTGTGCCTGGAGTGTTAATTGAAACTAAGACATAACTGATACAAGTGCAACACATTGTAATAGTATTTTTGTACAAACACCTACATGTGTTTTCATTGTCATTTAGGTTTTGTATTCTTTGTGCTGACATTAAAAAGAGATTACTATCGAGTCCAGTTCTCCTTGGTAATGTGTGTGTGTTTATGTGCTATGTTTATGTATGTACACAGTATGTGTATGTATTAACATTGTTTGTGTGGATTATTATTATTGTGTGCAACTGTGTGCACAGGAAATATGGACTGTGTCAGCAACAGCTTGCATACGTAGGTTGAAAGTGTTTTTTTAAAAACTACACGAAAAATATACACTAGTTTTAATTAATTTTTTGCTCAAAATTTAAATCAATTAAACTTCTAAGTGTTTGAATATTTCTTGTAGCCCCAGGGTAACTGTGAGTCAGGACTTGGCAGTGAGGCACTTATGTAATCTGGACACTTGCTAATTATTCCTTAGCATGCAAACTGACCAGGACACCTTGATAGTCAGGACATTTTTGGTCAGTCCCAAGGTGTCCTTAATACACACAAACACACACACACACACAGAGTTTCAGTAGGCATTTAATTTCCACAACATGTCTACTATACAGGGGTAAGTATCATGTGCGTTTATTTATGATGCAGTAGACATAAGCAAAAACGTCATCATTTTATATTTGAAACTTCATACTATGTATGTGCTAGTGAATACAGGGCAAATCTATACCTTAATGAATATGCCAATTCATTTACAGCTAGCCTGGACACACATCACACTACTCATGTTCGTCTCAGTTAGTCACCTGATCATTCAGAACGTCTATGAGGGTGTGTACTGGTTCCTTATGCCAGTCTCCTTAGTGATCTGTAATGACATCATGGCCTATGTATCTGGTATGGTGATATTGTAGTGTGGGTGTGTGTTGTGTTCAACCTTTTCAGACAAGCTTGTATTGTACGAGTGTGCACGACCACATATTTGTACACTACGTATTTTTGTGTACAAGCTGAATGCATAGAATTTTAAAGCTTGGCTTTTTCAAATACTGTATTTCCTTTGTTAAATGGAGCACCTTCAATAGTAGCTGTGCTTGAGTGGTGCCCACAATTGATTTTGAAAACAAAAGCTTAAACTTCATTATTTCAAGCAGTAGGCACTGGTCAAGTTTGAATAGTTACCACATCAATTTTTTTGAACTAAGGTAATAAATGCTGCAGTGTATAACCAAAGTGAATATGATATCTGTAGAATGCATGAAGAGTTGTGCTGTGTGGGTCTGCTATCTAAATTATTTTATCTACATGATGTACAGTGTAGACTATTGACTGAGTGATTTATTTGATGTGTGTACACATTACATTTAAAATTTTGAATTAAAGTTTTTATACTGCTCTATGATTTATTATTGAGGAAAACTCTTTACCAAGAGTAAAATAATATTATCAAATGACATATTAATGATTGCATAAAGTACTGTACAGAAAATTTGGCAAGCAGAATATTTAGCCTAATTTGGCCACTACACTAAGTGAAAACACAATAGTATTAAAACTGGAGATGGCTACTGTAAGAGCTATGGCACTGCAAGCAAATCCTTGAAGGTGTGGCAGCACATAACTGTTGAATACTTGGCTGAACAATATATGCATAAAAATTTTTAATGGTGAACAAAGACTAGTTACGATTTCGTGTAAGCAACAAATACTGACCATGTCTAGTTATTATTGTTTACTGTTGATTTTACTGACTAGCCCACATGCCTAAAGTTTACCCGCTAGGTCACTGTTGATATTGTATTTTAATATGAAGCATGCTGGTCATGTATACAGCACCTCATATGTGTCTGGATAATAATGTCTACTGCACCTGGTGTTTAGCCTGGTACTGTTAGTTTCCTAACACTTCCACCCTGGGGCATCAATTTACATCTTATAAAAGGTGTTGTGGTGCCAACAGTGAATACATGTATATGAGGTAGCCAGTGTTGCTAGGTAGCAAGGACCATCTTCCCAACTATTGGGTGCACTTGTGCATAGACTCTCAATTTTATAATGGTTGTTGTATTACTATAGGTTTCTTCTTTGGGAAGACTCCACTGATCAAGGTAGTTTAGTGTGTGGAATTTAGAGTGTATTTTAGTCAAAATCTACATGACATATCATACTGTATTGGTAGGATTTATAAAGGGTTGCTCTATCCCATGAAAAAGATTGATCAGAGGCCAGCCTCAGGCATAACCAAAGCACTTCAATGAGTCGCTTCATATTTTTTTATATACACTGATGGAATTTTCTGCTAGCTGACTGCTGCCTCCAGACAAGATAATGCCTAATGCTATGGGTTTGAGTTTTTACTGTTTAACCCCTTTCGGTGTACTGCAGGATGTACGATGCATGCATCATCCAACTTACCTTTGTCCTCCTTTGTTCTAATTTGTTTTTTGCTATTAATTCAAGGCATTGATTTGGATAGCACATCAATGGCTTCAAGTGTTGACAGCTTCACGTATCATCCTCCAAGTGTATAGACCGTATTCCAAATGACGTCACATGAATTTTCTATTTGGGGGACATTTTAGAGTATTATCACCAATGGTGATTGAGATTTCGAAGATTGATATAGAGCTACCAAACAAGATATCGAGGTGGAACTACCAGGTTTGGTTATTGCAGCAAAGAAACAATAGTATTTCTTCTAAACTTTGAAAACCAGCTGAAAAATTCTAACCCGGTATTTGAGAATAGATTTATACCCTTAACTGTGCCTGTTAGCGTTAGGTCAATATCTTCTTCCAGGATTGAATAGTGATTTGAATCTTATTAAGCCCATTGGAACTCTCACTTGAACTTGTTAGAATATCCCAAATAGCCACAGCCATTGTGATGTCATTTGGAATACAGTCTATTTAGTATAGAGTGTGCACTTTATCATACAGTTGTATCCTCATACGCTCACTATTCTTTCCTTTGATGCATTATTATAGGAGTTTGCTAATGTTGAATTTTGACAAATAGTATATTAGGAAGTTTACAAGCTACTGTACATGTAGTAGGATCATTAAAGGAGGGTCATCGCCTGTAGTACTAATTTATTCCCTATCCATTTTACTGGACTAACTTGTGTACTTCAGGTCAGTAGTGTAGCCAGATCCAGGCATTGCCAGATCCAGGCATTGCCCAGGCATCAGACTTCTTTGCCCCACCATTAGCTACCCAGAGTAATTAGAGTTGTGGGCTAAATCCACTGATAGAGTTACTCAACTGTAATGTCCATGATACAAGTACAACTTACTAACCATGTCATTTTTGCCAATGCTTTTCTTTCTGGTTAGTCAATGGACAGTTTTCCATTTTTCCAAGGGATTTTCTTCACAAGTAAACTCAATTGTAGTGCAAATAGTAGTAGTCAATGAATAGAAGCTAGATCGTGTGATTGCAAAAAAAAAAACCCAGCAGCATCATGACAAAGAATGAAGAACAAAGGATTGGCGTTAACTCTAGATCTTTCAGTAGTGGGGTTTTATGTAGCTATCAGCATGGTCAAAACTCAGATCAGAGAATAGAGGTGAGGCAGCCTAGAGACATTAGTACCTGTTTACTACTCTGGACACTACTCTGGACACTGCGTGGTGATAGTTCACATGGCATATAGCCCTTGTTCAGTCAGCAAATGTTCCTTTTTTGTTTGTAGGCTAACAACTCCAGTGGCCATTGCATAGTAATTACATTATTGAACACAATAAATACCTCATGCTTTAATTTACTAGTAGCCTCCCTCTATTATTCACTCTTGGTATTAAGATACATGCAGATGTATGTATTTATTAACAAGGCCAAAAGCTAGCTAGCTAGCATTCACATCGAGTTAGGTTACTTCACCTACAGTAGTGTAGGTGAAGTGTATATGTATTGATACATAACACATTTGTAGAGTGTTTGTATTGATGTCACTGAAGATGTTGCGTAGCTGAATGGCTAGCCCACCCAGTGCCCAGTCATGGCAAAAAGTCTGGCTACGTCAGTGATGATTCCCTTGTTTAAACACTTTTTATTATAGTGTTCCCTTTACGAAATGACAGGAAACTTTGATGGAAAGAAAAAGTTGATGATCCACACTTCATCATTTTAACTGGTTTGTCAGATTTGTATCTTTTCCTTCCTTCAAAATTTCCTGTCATGCAGTAGCTTTCATTACACTTGTGGTATTATTGGTTGAAATTGTTAGTTCGTAAATTCACTTGACTGAACTATCCCATTTGTATTATCATTTATAGTGTAATATGATTGTGTCTCCTCACTGTAGCTATCCCCCAAGAAAACATGGGAGGGATTTATTGGTGCTTTTTTCTGGACTGTGGTATTTGCTTTGTTGGTAAGTTATTAATGGTCAAAAATTTACATTTACAATGTGATGATTTCTCTTATAGTTTGCATATTTTCTATCCAGCGTGGAATATTTTGTATGTGTAAGTGGCGGACAATTTATTGTGTAGATGTGTGAGTTGATCACTGTGTTGACACTGTGTGTCTATTTCACTCTAGTATCCCAATAGTGGTCCATGTGAACGTGATCCCTTGTACCGTTACAAGCAGTATAATCTGCCTAAGATTCCAGTTAGTGATCAGTACATTTTGCAATATAATATATATACGCCCACACACACATTCACACAACACACAAAACTACGTGCAGGTGTAACATGTACAGCTGTAATATTGAAAATTCTTCACATTTTTTCCCACCCTATTACACCAGCTGATGGTTGTTGTCACAGCACAAACAGTTTGTACCAGTCACCATTGAGAAATCTCTCACTGGTAATGTTTACATACACACTTCATAACTGATTACTGGTATTGTACTTTATTGGCTTGTGAATTAGGAAGTTGGTAGAGGACTGGAACTGGAACATATAAGTTTTCTTGAAGCCAATCCAGTACATATGTATGTATACATATTGATAACATGTATTCATGCACTAACTGCAGTCATTGTTTATCACCTATAGTTCGGTGAGGGAGCTACGTTTTCGATGTACCCAGCTGTGCTGCACTCAATCCCATTGGCTATCTTTGCTTCCATCATTGCTCCTTTTGGTGGCTTCTTTGCTTCCGGCTTCAAACGAGCATTTCGAATAAAAGTAGGCAGACAAATAATTGTGTTCATAATTGTGCTTACCTGTTCTGTTTATTGTGTAGGATTTTGGTGATCTAATCCCAGGACATGGAGGGATCGTTGATCGGTTTGACTGTCAAGTGTTGATGGCAGCTTTTGCTAACATCTACTACTTCAGCTTCTGCAGGTGAATCATCCACCATTATTCTTAGTTTGGCGCCGCCCGCCCCTTCGCAAAAAGTAAGGGTCTGGAGAAATACAAATATCTAATCATTTCAAAAGGAATTCAATTAGACAGCACACGTAATGCTTGTTACGTCAGATGATGGCACTTCAATTCGAACAAAAGCATTGTGTTGCCAAGGCGATTTCTGTATGAACGTCATTGGCATGCACTAATTGGCTAGCGTCGAATCTGGGCGCTAGAAATGATTTAGTATCTGTATTTCACCAGACCCTTACTTTATGCGAAGGGGCAGGGGGCACCAGACTACATTATTCTAGGGGATTACTGTTGGTCATTGTAATACACCATTACAGGGTCAAATCTGTAGTACAAATAGTTTGCTATGAAAATGTGCCTAGGTCACTAATTAGTCATTGAAGTGGACAGTGCAAACCACCCACACAGAAATAGTTAATATTAAAATATTGAAATCTTTGTACAGCAATATTATTAACATTTTTTAATCACTCTAATGAGATTAAGATACCAAGGGGGGACTTCCCTTTTATTTTATTCTTAAAACTTATAGGAGACATTATTATTATCATCATGTCTGTTCTAGGACACTTAATCCAGAGCATGTCATCAAGTCGATACTATCATTGACGGTGGAACAACAAGTTGAAGTGTTGCACAAGTTGAATGAGAGCCTGACCTCCAGGGGACTTTTCTAGTTATAGTAGTTATAGTATTTTGAAATAAGTCGTACCATTAAATAAATAATAGGTATTTACGTACATTTTCATTATACTTTCTTATTATGTTCGGTCTATGATTCAGCATTTAGTATTCTTGGGTCCGTAGATTTTAGGATTACGTAGTTATCCGAGTAATCAGTATAAATGGCCATATGCTGTAGCTATGATATAAGCACTCAAGAATTTAACAAAGTTGCAAGATAAATACTTGTTGGTGAAGTACCTTTCTTCAGTGGTGTTGCAAGCTAACAGATAGCACGTTTAGCTGGCGATTTTGTTAAAGGATTAGTTGAAAGGTGAGTGGACTACACTAGATGTTAGTGAGGTGACTGCACAGTACATTAGCAGTATCTAATGTCTTTGAGCAGGCTGTAGGACCAGGTGTCCTACAGACCTTCAGCACTTGTGCTGTAAAGCATTAATAAATAAATAAATATGAACGATCGAGTGCAGGAAATATAACCACATAGCTTTAGTGAAACAGTACATAGTATTCGTCAGTGATGTAGCTATATCGATTTACTGTTTAGTAGAGTAGACCCGACAACTTCTCTAAACCTGCAAATGTCATGATGGGATTACCTAGCAGATTATGAGTTAAATTGTGTGACTAACAGACTACTTTTGAGTCAAAAACTGAGGTATCAACATTGTATGGGTGACTAGCACAGGGAATTAAGGACTTCTCAGTGCACGTATCAAAACATAATGTATGGGGATTTGTGTCGGGTCAGCTGGATTGAGTTACAGACATAATATAGCTGAGATGATGCTGTTTGTTTTTGTTTTTATCTGCTTTACCAGTTAGGCACTGGAAGGCGAACACTGGATGCACTTAATTGGACTGCCGTTGTGAACATGCACAGTTGAGGCTGGTCATGCATCATCGGTGCATGAGGATAATGCAAACAATTTCATGGTATTTCAAGTTTCTGAATAGCTATGTGTTTCTGAACTGGGTAAACTGAAGAACTCTTGACACAAACTTAAATTTGCTAACCTTAGTGTTATATTTGTTTGTGGTGTACGAGGGGTAGCTAACGTCTTGGGACTCTTGTACACTATCTGAGAAATTCAATTATAAATACATGAAATATTTATTGAAATAATAGAGAAATATGTGTTGAAATACTTAAATATTGGGACTCTCGTACATAATTTATAAGTTTGTGTGGGTGTTGGTGACCCCCCGGTGGTGTATGATCTCTTGGTACCTATAATTATTGGGGGAGCTTTGAAGTATACATTACTTGTGTATTGTAAGGAATAATGTGTAATTTGTTCATATTAACATTAATGACTTGTGACACACTTCACATGTTCATGATAAAGTTTCTGTGTTATGATAGTACTGAAGGGTGAACTGTATGTGTCATCATTCCCACCCTGCAGGATGATTGGATTACTACTATTAACCTTCATGTTGATGTCTGCTATCAGTGAGTGATGTGAATATCTATACTGTACCATATCATGCAAACCTGTTATGTTTATGATTAATGCTTAAACAGTGAAGCCTGTAATAGCTTTCCACTACACCACATTACCCATCCATAATAGTGTCATTAGTAGATAACAGTGGGATATCATACGTAAATATGAATAGTGAAAAAGTGTTGTGACCAGCCAATAATCATATAGCTTTATGCACTTATAAAGCAAGGTAGCCAAGTCGTTATCAAAGGAACTTATTAACTTCCTTAGCTGTTTGATTTAACTATATATGGTTACTTATGATTAAAAGTGTGGTGCCTTACAAAAGAGAATGTATACTTAACATACTTGTAGTGTGTACACAGTGACATCATCACATGTAGCATGTGCAGTGTGCCTGCATGTGTGTATTGTAAATAAATTTAAGTGAGGATGCATATGATCAAAGGAAGGAGAATCATACAAGAAACTAGTGATCAATATAATTGTGTACACACAACCCAGGGAGTGGTAGCAGGAGTGTTAATGGTACAACACCTACCATACATGTTATACTGGTGGTATGATGTGTGTGTGAGAAAATGCTTTCGTGGCTACAATGTTACTACAAATCACTTTGGATCAATACATTGATGTGTTCCTGAAGACTGGTAGAATCTCTCTTGTTGCATTGTCTATAACATTCATAATGTTATGGCCCTGAATATAAGCATTATGCTTTATTTAGAGTTTTACGCAAAGAGGCTTAATACACACAGAATTGCATGCAAACGTACATACACAAACTTTCCTTTAGCATGTGTACATTATACCCATTATATTGTACTTTGCGTGGGAGGATCAAAGCGATGCCGCATGTGTTGTCCATACATTACTAATTAGCTGCATAACTGTACTGTATGAGTCATACAATTGAAAATCACAGCAGTTTGAATAATAGAGAAAATCTCTCCGAGCCAGACGACCGGGAAGTACAATATAACACTTAAAGCACTGCCAATGCTTGTGTGTATGAAGAATACAGCACTCGGGGGGGGGGTGTCTTGAGGCAAATACAGCACTCAGCTTTGCCTTGTGCTGTATTAGCCTCTCAACACACCCTCTCATGCTGTATTTTTGTACATACGCACGACGGTGCTTTAACTATATAACACATAGTTGCTCTTTTCAGTGGCACTAATTTTTCATGAATCTTAAAGATTCAAGATGGTAATTAAAAAACAATTCACATTATAATATTAAGGGTGCTGTAATATACTTCTTACAAAGTTTACAATTTTTTCATAAAAGAAAAATTAGCTCCTGTAGAAATTTAGGAATTACAGTATGGATAGCTAATCACATTCATGTAGTCATGAATAGCTACAGGGTGACAGCTGTACTACATACCCATCATTACTTTGGTGATGTGTGTGTATGTGTATTGTTATGATGTTAACATTCTTTATAATTCATGTGTGTAGATGAGGGACAATCAGTGGAACTAACCATTGAGCCAACTCAATTGACTGTGTTACTGTTCACTGGTAAAGAGAGAGTTAACGTCACATGTACAGCTAGTTCACCTTCGGTGGAGATCATGTGGTCAATCAATGACACAGTGGTAGCATCAGATGTGGCTGACGTGACTACTTCAGTTGTGGACAACAAGATAATATCAACGTTAACACTAAAGAGACCCTCACCAAGTCTGAGTGGACGCTATAATTGTTTTATACCATTGTTAATTAGTGACACTTCTTGTACTGTTAGAATCATGGGTAAGTTGTGTGTGTAGTTTATGCACATACAAACTTTATTAGCATACTCTTGTGCTTAAGTGCAATTTACACATTTTTATCACATCAACAGCTCCGATATACCTCATAACAGTATCTAACAAGGTTGAAGCTACAGTTGGAGAAAACATCACATTGTTTGTATCGGCATTTGGACTGGGTCTACAGACATACAGCTGGGATAAATCAAGACCTCGTAACAGTGACATAAAACCTGATGCTATTGGCACAGATACTAACACACTACTCATACCAAACGTTGATATCAGTGATAGAGGAAGGTACATCTGTACTGTGACCAGCACATGGTCACAAAATCAAACAAAAATTGACCTGACTGTCAAATGTGAGTGCCAATACTACAGCTAATATATTCATTACATATTTGGTAATTCTACACCATGCTTATTTCACCTGTATCCCATATAAAGTGCTTCCTTTAACATTAGCTATGACCAGTCTCAGTACTAATCAAGGTATTAGCTTGCATAGTGCTAAGGGTGTGGTGAAGCCTCTGGAGTGGGCTGTAGTGTAAGACCTAACTGGATATGGTAACATTGTTGATGTATCCTATTCATTGCTAATAGAATATTTCCTGATAAGTATGTGTGTGTCACTACATAATTAATGGGTGTAGTTTATTGTTATAAAGTGTGTGGGTGTGTAATAGTGTTGCAATGTGTTCACAGATCCATCCCCAGTCTTTATCACTCAACCACAGAACTATACTACATTCGTGTCATTGCCAGCGTCACTCCATTGTAATGCCACCGGTAGCTATTCTATAACATACAGCTGGAGACGAGTTGGTAGCAATGATGGTATATCAAGTGAAGCAGTAGGCCAGAATAATCACACACTGGTGATTCCATCATTGTTACGTTCTGATGAGGGGTGGTATCAGTGCGTGGTGGTTGTGTTTGGTGAGGAGACTGTCTCCCAATCAGTGTACCTCACTGTGAAAGGTACACACAGTATATGTCTTGTTTTATTGTGTAATTTGCTGCTATTCCAGACCTCCCTGCTCCACAGAACTTGGAGGTCATGATGGATATTGAACAGAATAGAGTGTCGTTGAGCTGGGCTAAACCAGATGATCAAATTTTAAGTGACAGGATAGACCTAACATACAGGTTATATTATAGTGTGGTTGGTGAATGTGGGGTCACTACCTGTAAGAGATCAGAGTGTAGGATAGAGAGGAGAAGGTTTAACCCCAAGAGGAATGATAATAGTGAGTCGTTTGGGAGGACGTTGTCACCTTATACTAACTATACTTGGAGACTGGAGTTGACCTACACTCGTGATGGATTAGATGTAGCAACTACTGAAACTGTTGTCAATGTACAGACCAATCAATCAAGTTAGTAATAACTTAGTATGTACATACAAATACATGCACAATGCCTTCGCATACGCATGTGCGAAAGTATGTAGAGTCTCTACACACACACACACACGCAGACATGGACTAACATCTTCATTATTGAGGCCAACATTATTGGTCCCATTGGTATATTAATGAGGCTTCACTGTGCATACATACTGAGATGAACATGTGCCCATGTACTTTTGTTTATTTCCTCCAAAACACATTATAGAATTTCGTGTTCAAGATGTACATGAGGTACACTAGCACACACGTGAATGCTCACGATTAATGCATCTATCAAAGTGTTGAATTCTGTAGGTGCTAGTGCCCCAACAAATCTCACAGAATTAGGGAGCAGTTTTCAGTGGGTAAACCTCACCTGGAGTAAACCACTGTGTCCAAATGGTGTTATCAGTCACTATCGGGTAAGTGTATCCATTAAGTGAATGATTGTAAACTAACATTAAAATTCTGTGTGTATTACTATTAGGTATACTACAATGACAGTTACAAGGATACACCAGCTGAAGAGGGTTACTATGTACTAACAGGTTTATCCTCTAACACAATATACAACATCAGTGTGGTAGCCATCACTGGGGAGGATATTACAGGAGAACACATCAGTGTCATTGTGATGACTGCATTAGGAGGTGTGTACATTTCATATTTCAGTGATCAAGCAGAACACTGTTCATACGTAATGTCCACACACATCGTGGATTGCGCATCCATTGTCATAATTTTTTTTGGATTTGACCAAATAACCAATCAAATGTGAGGACTTCTATTCAAATTTTGTTCTCATTGGCTCCTTTTTTCACGTGACACCATAGACATTGGTGACCACAGCTGTGCAATCCGTGATACTTACATATCACAGTTATCTATGTATAGATTTTAGTGTGTATTTGAATATGCATGTTCGTTCCATACTGTCATTCCCCACAGCTCCACTGATCCAGCCACTAGATACTGATGATGTGGTATTTGTTAATGATGACCCTACCAGAGGTGTAGTGGGTGTGATTGTACCTCCAGTTAGTGACCAGCAGGGAGACATCAGGTAATTGTGGTCATTGCGTGTACTTAGAAATCGTGCAGTAAAGTCTTCTTGAAGTATTGACACTTTAGTAGATGAATAGATCTTTTTGTGATGTTACCTCTTTAAGGAATTCTGTGTTATTACTTCCTTGACACACAATGTTTTCACATCAGAAATGTAGGAACAAGAATTATCTCATTAAGCTACATAATAGTGGTGGTTGTAATTTAATAAAACAACATATGTTCATGGGGAAAATTAATCATGCGAGAGCAATTAACTTATAATGATTATAGCTTGTTTGGTAATATATTGTTATGAAAAAGAATTAATGTCAAGTGACACATGATTCCTTTCATTAATTCACACTGGGGAAGGATTCTCTGATACAAGATAACATCATTACATGCATAGATAGATTAATTACATTATTTTTATTTTTTGTAGTTTTGTCTACATTCTTGTCAGTCAGGATGGTAAACTGAAACCATCAAAGAGTGAGGCCAGTCACTCACACAGAGAAGCTGCTGATAGAGGATTAGTCTATTATGTCACTGCTGCACTGGATTATGCTACTTACAATGCTTCTAATACATTCACACTGGGAGATGGTATAACTACTACTGGACTAAATGGACAACAGTTCCAAAATGCTAAGTTGAGTGTCGACAAGGAACACTATTTTTTCATTAGAGTTTATTCAGCCCAGTACACCCCAGAGGTTAGTATGGATGTACTTCATGACATTCGTAGTTGTTATATTGCTTTATGTAGAATGACCTTGTTAGCTCCAGTTCATTGTATGGTAAGTAATGTGTTCTCTGTATGTAGTGATGTATAGCATTTCATTGTATTTTTTTGTGTAGATCCAATATCAATGTTACTTTTTTTCTCTACTAAATCTATATGCATAATGTTGTAATGTCTTTTTAGAGATTGGCACATTACAAGAACCAACCACAGAAGCAACAGAAGAAGATGATAGCACTGATTTCCCCATTGCTGTAGTGGCAGGCATAGCTGCTGGACTATTACTAGTGATAGCTGTACTAATAGCAATAATTTTGTGTTGCTGGCGTGTCCTGTATAAAGACAGCAAGTATTTACCACCTGAGAGAATTGGGTATGTGAACTTAATAGTAGTAAAATGAACATGCATGTATTTAGCTCCTATGGCTTTATTGTTCTATTTACTGCGTCTCTGTTCAGGAGTCGGCGATACCTCATTCGAGGATCACAACGGGTAGCAAAGAAGAAGGCAGCCAGTAATAGTGAAGATTCACCAGATGCAGCAACAGCAGTAGACAATACCACCCCCAGCACATACACTAACTACAATGAAATACTGGAGAGCATTACTGATAAGGAGAACACTCATTATTATAGCACAGTGAACGGCAGTGTCACTAAATCCTCTGATGATGATGACATAAAGAAGACCAGTGATTCCCCATGTAGTGTAACATCTCCTGATGTATCTGCAACAATTAATCCAACCCCGGGAATTACTGAAGAAAAAGCGAACAGAAATTCTGACGTTGCTATACAGCTGGATGACCTACCTTCACAAGAAGTTCCACAGTTGGTTAATGTACCTACTGAAAGTCCTACAGAAAGTCCTACAGAAGACACACTTAACTCTGTGGAACAATCTACTCCAATAGAGCAGCCACCAGATGAAGTCCAGCCTTCTACAAATAAACAACAATCCACACCCAAAAAGGAATCAAAACGTTCATTGTTTAAGTTCCGTGGATGGAAAAAATCAAAGCGTCCCTCTGTGGAACAGTTAAATCCCTTGTTTGAGAAACTTGACAAAGGCCATACTGATGACAAAGAAAATGGAGAAATACAACACACAGAAGAAACATCAACAACATTAGAATGTGTAAATGATACTTACAGTGAAGTAGCAGTTGATGTTATCCCTGAAAAGACTACAACTAGTAATGGTGACCTGACAGTTACTGTTAACCAAGAGCCATCTGATTGTACATACTAATCTTCCTTCAATCTTTTTTTTACAAAACTATCTGTACAGCATTGTTGGCATATATACACACACTGTGTATAACTACACACATACAAACTACATGGTCATTGTAATGTATTATAGTTCATCCCTCATCATCAATGGCTCAACAATACGACTATTCACAAATGCATGGTAGTTGACCAATATCTCTTCCTCAGTCAACTGTTTATCCTAGAGTAGTCATATCAATAAGGTTATGGGTATGTATAATGGATGACTGGCATGTGTATACACAAATGTGTCAGTTCATGTCATCAATTCCTAACTACTTAAGTAACACAACAACTGGTATGGTGTACAGCAAATATAGTCGACCAGTTCACAATATGCACTGTAGGGTGGTGTATATAAGTTTTAGTGTTCCTTTGGTTTGCTATTTTTAGTCAATACTCAAATCTCATGCTTTTATGTGCGGTATCAAAGTTTTCACCTTTACTATTATACATAGCTGTAATTTGAACAATGTAGGCAAATTAGAATGGAAAAAGCACTAATTGAACATGGAGCAAACTAGACTTCTGGCCCAATTAAAAGTGTTTCATTGCCGAGTGATTCATTGCCAGACAAGATGCATGGTTTCACGTTTTTTAAAATACAGCAAATCTTCTAAGTGCCTCAAATCGTGTACTAACAATACCTTGTCTGTATCAGCTTCACCCATCAAATACTCTGCTTCCTCCATTGCAAATAAACCCTTGGAATTATCAGGAGCAATCCAAGCAGTTAGCTCATCCTAATAGGATCAACTACAGTAAGTACACTTTCTCACAACAATCAGATAGTTCACCTTGTCTAATTTCCCATCACCATCCTTGTCAAGCTTCTCTTGGAAGTTCCTCCTCTCCTCCTTCAACCATTCTGGTTCACCATCCGTAAAGTGCTCCCGATAAACACCTGTGGATGATAATTGAGTGTCTGATACATCTCATATACCACATACAACTTTTGCTTTACTGTTATGACGTCAAGCAGTTCTTTCAGTGGCTTAATGACCACATACGTACATACTATTCAGCAAGATTGGAATTGCTTTCAAAATTTAAATTCTGCAAATTTCAAACAGCTTTTTTTCCAATACACTAGTTTCCTAGCTTGGTGCTGTACTGCGAGAGCTATAATATCAAGTACACAACTCACCCATGTACTCATCAATAGAGATGGCATTGTCATGGTCCAAATCATGGTGTTCCATGAACTCCTGTAATAGTAAGAAAAATTAGTGTAGTCGTGCAAGCTAGTGGTCACCTGAATTACACATTTAACAAAGCTAGTTCAATTGTGTTTATATTGGCTAAATTAGGGATCAAAAATTGCATGCAAGGTGACGATCTCTCACAACATGTGGTAATTTCAACAAAACATGTCTAGTGAGAAAAGCAGTCAGTTTTGGCTATATCTCCATTATAGGAGACTCCGCCAATTGAAACCTCAATTGTCAAGGCTCTCCATAATTAGATAAATAATTTAACCTCATAATAAACTTAAAGAATTCACCCCTATTGTATCCTGTATTCTAAAATAAATCACTAAAAATACAAGCCCCAAGGTAGACTCCGCAGCTGCTATTAATAATACCATAAAAATAAATATTTGGCTACTAAAATCATCTATTCCTCCTGAGGCACTAACCCAAATCAACAAAATAGATAAAAATACCAACTCTAAACTCATCAACACAATTAACAAATTCTCTCTATTTAATACTATACCCACAACCCCCAAACCAAATAACCCTATTCCCAAATAAAATACTTCTGCCTGTTAAACAGGGAGAACAATAAGGGAAGCTCGTCTGATGCATTTTGTTTCTACAAACACTTGATGCACTAAACATCCAACTGAAATGGAACATGATCAGACAAACACCAATTTCGGTCAAATGTTCAACTCTTATTCTAAGCACTGGAAAAACCATAATGTGCTACCAACATGAATACCACAGAGTCTGGTTGTCAAGAGCATGCATATATTAGCACATACTCATTTCTTGTGATTGATAAGCACAAGCGGACAAACACAAAGCTCCAACACGAGGTGCAGCTATACAAGTGAAGAGGTTTGTCAACTATGTGAGGATTAATTGTAGTACATGGCCAATAATAACATGCAAGCAAAATGATGTTCTACACATGAAACTCATGCTCCACGTGATGGATTTGCACTGGAACTGAACTCCAAATATTAGGGCACATGGTGACTGCAAAACACGCCATCCCAAGAGGGTTCATACCATGAACACTCATGTTGATGAGGCTTTTCATTAGGTGCATACAAATACAAATTAATAATATAAAAATTGGGAAGTTGCATTAAGTGGATATGTTTAACAACCAGTAACTGATACAGTACACAGTTGCACAAATGCAATCATTTTACTCACACATAAGTACACATGCAACACACATGCACACAAACACAAGTACACACATACATACCCCTGTTACATGGTCAGCCATAAAGTCATGGTGTTCAGGATAAAGGAAAGCTGGATACTCTTCCTTGCTTAACTTTCCATCACCATCAGCATCAGCATGATTAAACTTGTCAGTATCGTGACTGGTGTACTCTTCTTCCTTATTTCTTCTGTCATCCTCTTCTTCTGGTGCCACAAAATCTTAACAAACATACACATATACATGAAGTACAGAAAATGCTTCTATTGCTAACATACATGTATACCATACTCACTTGTATACCATACACACTTGTATACCATACTCACTGACTGAAAAGTAAATTGTTACGACTGTTGTAGTCAGTTGATTAAGCCACCTGTGTGCTACAGTTAATTAGTCCAACCTAAACTTTGAGATGTGAGCAATATCGGCATTTTGTTTCCCAGTTAACACTAGGTCCTGCACAAATTTTCAGAGTTTTACAAGTGACGACAACTTTGTGAAAACATAATTATAAAATATGATGGAAGTACATGCATTGGTTTTGATTGTGGCAGCAGCAAAATGATTGTTTTTGTAAAAAAATAAAAAAAATAAATATTATATATAGATAATATATATCTATGCGTACGTATTGTGCCTATGCAGTGACTGGTGTCTCCTTCAGAACACATGCTATTAAGATGGGGATAGTGTTAGGAGAAGTAGCCCACTTAGCTGTATTATGTAAATATGCCCCACCCCCACCACACATACTACACATGTACACACCATCTAATCCCATTGATGCAAAATGTTCACTGAGAGTAACAAAGCCATCCTTGTTGGTATCTGTCTTTGTAAACTGTTCCTTGGAGTCCTTCTTGTAATAGTTATCATCAATCTTCTCTATCCACTCAGCTAGTTCACGCAGGCTCACCACATGGTCACGATTAGTGTCAATAACTTTGATCAGTTTTCTGAGAAAACATGCACAATTAAATCACTTCACACAACATTAATTACAATGAATACAAACACCCTCTCCCATGTAATGATGGCAAACACACATAATACGATCTTCTAGTAGTAGTAATATAACATTTGGCTTTACTAAGAGTTGCAATATAAAGTCACATACTCTTAGCTTAACCATTTTCTGTACACTGATGAATTAGTAACTGGTGATGAACAAATGATCCTTGTTTCATGAATGCACAACATAATACCACCAGCATAGTGTAAGTTTGCATAAGGTTGTTACTAAACGGTTGGGAATTTATTCTTCATGATATCATATTTACTGTATATACAATGCCACTGTATTGTCTTACAAATGTTTGGTAAGGTAGTGACATATACTCTTCTTGGTGTTTGTGATTGTGTTGCATCATAATATGTGACCATCTTCCATACAAACAATAGTTATGGCTGTGCATGTGTTGTGCAGTATGTAAAAACTTCTCAGGTTTTCCAGTTATTCATGTTTACAACTGACAACAGTTTATACCTTAGCTCGTGTTTGGCTTCTTCTGGAGCCATTTCATCGAACTCCTTCGCCCGCGCCCTCCCAAGGAAAGCCTCTTGATCCACTGTGGCGTGATGGTAGTCATCAACTTTGTGGCCATCAACTCCTTCCAGTGTAGTAGCGATAACATCATCATCGTGAGCTCTACCCACGTGACTAGGCATGATATAAACAACACAATAATTCCACTCAATTTGCACTAACTAGTAACTAACACAAAGAACTATATGTACACCATTATCACTTACTCTTTAAGTTCAGCCGTCGCTAGTAGGCACAAACAAGAAAGACCAACGAAGAAAACAAACCACTGCATTCTTCTTATCCTAATGTACGCGCACCGCTTTAAAAACACGATTGATGACGCAATTGCTATCCATCCAATCAGAATCGAACATGTTGATGCAATGGTGGCTAACAATGAAGCTATTGTTCTTTCTAGATGCGCATAAAAGCATAGCTAACCGCGCCCTCTATTATCTACATACAAAGCCCGTCCTCGCAATCAAGTCCAGATTGACCTCCGTGAAAATGGCAATGAGATTATTACTGGCTGCAGTTCTTCTGGGATATTGTCTAGCTGGTCCTACTAACAAACACGCGTCATCTAAAGACAGGGAACACGTACAGCCAGACCTGTCTGGTGAGTTGATCATCTGATCTTGTCAAGTTACAGGTCTGATAAAATTCAGTTTATTTTGTAAAGGTCAAATTCACGTGAGCCCTGAGCAAAAGGCATTACCCACCCCATGGGTCAAAGTTGCCATTCCAATATAAACCTAGTGCTGATTTATATGACGAACCGCTTTAAAAATTATTTTCAATTAATAATGGACAGCTGTAGTAGCTAACTTGCATCTGCTAAATTGATGCATGCTCACTGCCCACCATCATTTTGGCCGAATCGACTTAATAAGCTTGAAAATCCCACCAACTAGATGGATGCTTTATTTTGAGCAAGCCTTTGTGTGAGGCTTTCCATGTTCGTTAAGTAAACTTTTGGGAATGGTCAGACATACGGTTGAAGCAAACACTACTAGGGGGAGGCTCACTAAGCAGTTCAAAAATTGGTATTAGTGGTTGCAAGTAGTATGGCTACTGCCAGTGCTGGCTAAGAAAAAATGGATTAGTTTGAGACGTTTATGTACTACAGGTCAGGAGCATTATAATCCACAACGAGATCACAATCCTCAATATGATCATGAAGCTTTTCTTGGAGAAGAACAGGCACATGAGTTTGATGCACTCACACCAGCAGAGTCCAAAAGAAGACTTGGGTTAGTTGTAAATGATGTACTGTTTACATGTATGTACAGTATAAAGCTGTATGTACAATAACATAGTTCATATCATTTGTCTTTTCTTCCAGAATAATTGCAGATAAGGTTGATACTAATAATGATGGTGTTATTGCTAAGGAAGAACTGATGGCATGGATCAATCACATTGCTAGAAGGTGTGAAACAATGTAATAGTATATTGTGTGTATAGTTGTGTGTACACGTGTGTGCGTGTGCCTACACCTGTGAGTCTGTGCCTGGTAATTGAAAGGTTCCCAGTTCGATGCTCAGTTATGCCAAATTGGTGTTGTTTCGTTGAGCAAGAAATTTACTCGCATTGCTCCAGTCTATCCAGCATTTTAAATGGGGACCTGGTGGCCTGGCATCAACTGGGGAAGCAGCCCTCCCAGCTGTGACATCAATGGGTACTTGGTGTTAACTGGGGAAGCAAATGCTAACTGTCCATGTCTCACACAGCAATTGAAGGTGCAGGACTGCAGGTGGACTTTGGGTGCCCACACCTTCACCTGTGGGACACGGTACAGCCTCCTGCGGGTTACTGGTCCTGCCCTACCTGCGCTGACTCCTACTAATACCAGAGTAGTGCACAAGTGTCCCAGTGGTAGGCGCAACCGTGCTAGCACTGCAGCTGAAGGCTTTGCTTGTGCGTGCGTGCGTGCGTGCGTGTGTGGTTCCCAGTTCGATGCTCAGTTATGCCAAATTGGTGACAACTTGGTGACAAGTTGGCTTCTTGCTCAACAATTTGTGTCCTTAAGCAAGAAACTTTACTCACATTGCTCCAGTCTACCCAGCTGTTTAAATGGGGACCTGGTGGCCTGGTGCCAACTGGGGAAGCAGCCCACCCAGCTATAACATCAATGGGTAATGGGTACCTGGTGTAAACTGGGGAAGCAAATGCTCAACTGTCCATGTCTCATATAGCAGCTGAAGGTCCAGGTGGGACTTCGGGTGCCCACACCTTCAACTGTGAGACATGGTACAGCCTCCTGCGGGTTACTAGTCCTGTCCTAGGAGGGCATGCCTGCGCTGACCCATAGCACCTGAGTAGCGCACAGGTGCCCCAGTGCTGGCCACTGGGCAACATGACCGCATAGCGGCAGCTGAAGGCTTTGCTTTGTGTGCGTGTGTGTGTGTGTGTGTGCGTGCGTGCGTGCGTGTGTGTGTGTGTGTGTGTGTGTGTGTGTGTGTGTGTGTGTGTGTGTGTGTGTGTGTGTGTGTGCACGTGCATACATAAACACATACATGTACTTCTAGTACTGGTATACAGGTATGAGAATTTATTTGCTTTTCCATTTGTAATACTAAGGTTTGTTCTTGATGATGTTGAGAAACAGTGGCCACGTCTTGACACTGATGGTGATGATCATGCAACATGGGAGGAATACTATAACTTGACATACGGAATGATAAGTATGGCTGCTGTTGTAGATATGATAAGTTTGCTGTTATGATGATACATAAACACTGACACATAACATGGATACACATTTGGTGATAGTGTATTGTGGTTCATACACAAGTGTGGATTACAGATAAAGAGACCCTGCCCAGTGTTTTTAATAGAATTTAACACAGACTACTCACAACACAAGATACTCACTTTCTGCAAATAAAATAAATTCAATATCCATTGATTTCCACAGAACCTGAGAGGATGAAAGAAATATTTGATGCTCACCGTCAGCTCAGTTTTGAAGATGTGATCCAACGTGATGATCGACGCTTCAAAGTAGCAGACCATAATAAGGATAGGAAACTCACCAAAGATGAATATGGTGACTTCGTCCATCCTGAAGATGTGCCACACATGAGGGACATTATTATTGAAGTGGGTACAGTAGTCCTGTGAAACACTTGTAGAGTAGTCAATTTTTTATTGTGTTACTTTATTGCTTACACACTAGAAGGACATACTTAAAATGTAGTATAGTAAAAAGAAAAAAATTGCCTACATATATTTTTCTGGTCATTTGCATCATACACATAACCATCTTGATATTAGCTATCGTTAAAAATTTAGGAAACAATGGAGGACATGGACAAGAATCGAGATGGATTTGTTTCAGTGGATGAATACATCAGTAAGTTGATTATATGTACTAGCTAGAGGACCTCTATATGCATTGGTAATAGTGTCCATGTTTATTCCTTAAGTGCTAGTATAATCTTGCTGGGCTAAAATACGATACTACTTTCGATAATTCACAGCTCTGTTTTCTTGCAATAAAGTATTGAAATACGTTGTGTTAAAAGAGTGTGCTAATTGATATAACTTACAAGTACACAAAAAAATTAAAATTTTCAACTAGAGTAGGGACCATAGCACATCGATAAAAAGCACTGAAACAAGCTGGAGTAGAACATGATATTAAATCACAGTAAAACAATAAGAATTGTTATATCCCTACTGTGCATTTCCATAATGGTATCTAGGGATATAACACTCCATATTGTTTTAGTGTGATTTAATATCATGCACTACTACAGCTTGTTTCAGTACTTTTTATCAATTTACTATGGTCTCTATTTCAGTTGAAAATTCCAATTTTTTTGTGTACTTGTTTGTTAATTTTTTTGTAAATAATTCTGACTCCCTGTATTAGTGGGATAACATTCACAGAAGAATTATCATGACTGGTGAACCCACACATACAACATCTGAAATGGCGCCGTGCGCCCCGGCTATATCAATTATTGTCTGAAAAGTGAAGTATCCATTATGCTCATTGTCAGCTATGTTCAACCCATTACACAGCAGCACGAATCAAGAACTGTTCGAAAAGCACTTCTGCAATCAAAATAGACACTATGAAAAATACGGGCGATTTTCCAATAGCAAGCAAAGCTCAGGCCACTGCACATGTTAGCAAACAAAAATCAGCATAAGTGGCTATAATGTACTTTATTGAATGCACAGATCCAGCGGTTTTCCAAAAGGAAGTTCATGCAAGGTAAAGATACTGTAATAAATTATGAAGGGAAGCCATCATGTGCTACTGCCAAATCAACACTTTTCGCTGTTAGCGAAGATGAATGGGGCACAAAGGAGAACACTGGTAAGTCCATGAAGAATGCATTGTATGTACTGCGGTATGACAAAAGGCATCTCTCGGGCCGAAGTGACATTGAACAGTGAAAAAAATCAAGCCTGTAGCATTAGCCGTTATCGAGTTACGCTTGCCTGAAGACATCAGTCAGTCAGTTACTTAGTCAGGAGAAAAGTCTGTTAAATAAATTCTTTTTAAAATTCTGTAGCAATTTGCTGAAAGCGTTTCAGGTCGATCTGAAGGCTTTTTGGGCTTAGTTTTACCTACCTCATTGTCGTCTGGAAAAATTGAGGCTGGTTTTGGGTGATGCTATTTCGTGGGCCACGCCTACTCTTTTGTGGTCCCTACTATACTGTACTATCGTACTGTATGATATAACAATGTGTTTGGCCTGTCCTGTATATTAAATGTTTACTTTTAAGCATAGATGAGATACTTTGCAATGGTTGTTATAAAGCACAAATGTGTAACATGATTGCCAAGAAAATTTGGCACAGGTATAGAATGTGTAAAGGGAATTCACATACTAACTTTATGAATCTGGCTACTGTCTGTAGTATTGTGAATGTTTATTTGTATACACAAAGATTGAAATTTTGTCATGGCTACAGAGTAAACTATGCATGGGAATAACTTTAAAAATTGGTGTGTACATAGGCTTATCATTGTGGCAGTGCCTTTTGAAAAGCAAGAGTAACAGCTACAGAGTTACAAAGCAAAAACCAAACGACTGTAAGGTTGAGGGGTTGAGATTCTCTAATATAACAGTCACCACAGGGTAAAAAGGTGCACCAAAGATGTTGAGAAAAAAAAGACTTGCCAGTGCTCATATCAGAAACTTCCACATCATCCTTAACCACTGAGCTACTGCTGTCATCTCATTTTTTATAAATGAGCAAACCCCAATGGCTGGTTTTGAGGCATTATAAATTATGAAAAGAAATGAAATCCATACTAAAATAGCCAAGCTATGAAAAAGAGGTGCAGCAGAAATAGTTGCATAATAGTAGCATCATTATTGTTTTGCACAGATGACTTGTGGCCAGAGTCAGAGAGGAAGGAGAATTCTAAGGAGCCATCATGGGTACAGTCTGAGAGAGAGCAGTTCAAGGGTCAAAGAGACAAGGATAAAGATGGACAGTTAAATAAGGTAATCCAGATTTATGTAGTTAAGAGCTATGGTTTACTGATTTCAGTAGATGTAACTAAACAAGCTAGTGTTGGAGCTCTGGTGAATTATGATTTAGTTTGACAGCTCTGTGGAGTTGACTATAGATGTATATACTATGCATACAATCAGGTTGATTTTGGGGGTGGGTAAAATTAATAGTAAAGGAAGAGATGAAGTTGTAGATCGAGATATGGCATAATGGCTCCAATTAGCTAAGTAACTTGCATGATTCTTCCAACATTATAAAGGATACAGTAGCTACTCTGGAAGGTATAATGCATGAAATCTGGTAATGTAGCCTCAAACATTTTGTTCGTACAATAATCTGTAAATGAAGATTGCCACCATACTATACTGTATGGCAGTACTGTATATTAGGGATCACGGAGGTTTGGGCTTTTCTGGCAAAAAAATATCACTTAAAAAACAGCTTCATAATACCATCCTGGTGCCTAGGCAGTATTAGTAGGTACAACCAAGCCCAAAAGTGCCTCCAGTACACTTCCAATAGATTGTTATAAAACTTAAGAAAATATTCATTGGAATTTTTTACTGACTAACTGTCTGATGCCTTCAGGCAAGTATAACTCTGTAACGGCTAGGGCTATGCACTTGATTTTTTCACTGTTCGGTGTTGCTCATCTCAAGATGTGCCTTTTGGCATACTGCAGTAAGTACAATGAACGCATCATGGACTCACCTTTGTCCTCCTTTTTGTCCAATTTCTTTTTGCTGACAGCCCGAGGTGTTGATTTGCAGTAGCACAAGGCTTGGCTTCCCTATGTTTGTAAATGGGAATCGTCCAGATTTTACATGGTGAGATGCTTCTAATATTTATAGCACTGTATAACGGGCTGAAATTAGGTGAAAGCAAAGCGTAATGGCCAATTCACTTTTGTTTCAGTAATTGATAGTTTAGGTGCACAAATCGTCCATATTTTTTTGTGGTGACTGGATTGATAGTAGAGGAGCTTCTGATTTTCTTAGTTTGTAGTGCTGTGTAATGGGCTGAACATAGCTGAAATGAAGTGTAAAGGCCACTTCAGTAGATGATAGCTGGGGCACACGTTCAGGTGAATACATTATCTCTGGCACCATCCTTTCTTTTGATCATGATGCAGTATGTGCGGGTTCACCAGCTATAGTAATGTTACAAAAAGTAAGGAAAATTAGGAATTTTAAGTTTGATTAAGGATCATAGAAAAAGGTAGGGCAACAAGGGAGGTATTCAGTTTCTGTTATACAGTGTTTATTTTATTGCCATATGTACGTAAGTGTACGCTACGGGGATGTGCTATATAACTGAATCTCACCATACTTACATTCTTACAATACATATTTTGTTCTCTTGTCACAGGAGGAGTTAGGCAAGTGGGTTGTTCCACAAGATTATGATCCTATAGAAGCTGAAGCAGCTCATCTGATATATGAGGCTGACAGTAATAAGGTGTGTTTAGTTATTGAGTGAGTAATGTGCACAAACATAACCACTTGCAATCTGAAGGAGACCTAAGAGGGCTTAGCCTCCCCTCCCCCTTCTCTTTTTCCTCTTCCCCTTACTCCCTTACACCTATAGGATATTGTTCACACCAGTAACAAGCTGGAAATTTTTCCCACTGTACTAGTATGGAAAGACAATGGGAAGTAATTCTTGGTGACTGTTCTATTAGAGTATCTTGATGCTTGTGTTCACATGCTTTGTTTTTGCTTTATATCTCCTTAGCTAATACTCTCAGTACTTTAAGATCCATGCTACGATGTTCAGCCTATCTGCATACCAAATTTTAACTTGTTTCTGTCAGTAATTTACACTGCAGATGTGTTATAATACGCTCTTTATACTTTCCAAATTTGTAGAGGACTTGTGTGAGCTATGACAATTTTTGTCTAAGTGGTGTAAAAAGAAAAACTCCCATAAAATGTAAGGAAAACAAGACAAAACTTTTAGGTGTTTATTTCTGAACTGATTTAGCTTACATTAGGACATCCCACTCAAAAATGTTTCACAGACAAAATGGGCCATTTCTGTTTAGCCATTAATCCATGGAAATCATGTTTTCTAAATAATAGTTAGACGTCAAGAACCAGGGTTCTACGGGATTTAGAAAACTCGAAGGCCCTGGGCTGTAGCGCCTGAGCGCAGCGAGGGCGCTACTAAGGGCCTGAGGGTTTTCTAAATCCCGTAGAACCCAGTGGTTCTTGACGTCTAACTTATTTAGACTACAACTCGTTATTGTACCTTGAGTTGACAGCTGCTTGTAAATAGGAAATGTATGGCTAATTACTAGAAACAAGCCCTCTACACCTCCCGACATGGCGGGACCTCGCGTGGCTGTTGCTACCCGTTTAAACGCCCATGCGTTGCCAATGTTACAGGCGCGTGCTATGTATCGAAGTACTGGACTCAGCGAGTGGACTACAACTCATTGTTGCTGTTGTTGTGCCTCGACAGCTGCTTGTAAGCAAGTAATGTAGTGTTGATTAGTACAAACAAGCCCATTACACCTCCCTCTAATTCAGTACGGCTGTTACTAGCCATTTAAATGCCCATGCGTTGCCAATGTTACAGGCGCGTAATTATCGTGTTTCGTATCGCCTCAGAGCGTGGTCTCTATTGGACATGACCGTGGCTCTACGAGATTTAGAGACCACGTTTTCAGCCAATCAAATTTCAGTATCAAACTTGTTGTAGTCTAAATACACGTTTGTCTGTCATGCATCCACATGCATTGGCTTTCCTTGGCCGCACAATGCACTATCGTGCGTCCTGACTTTTTTAATAAAAAAAGATTTCATAACAAACCATTGGAAGCACTTAGGGTCATACTGAAGACACTATTGGGCTCAGTTCTAGCTAATATGCCAAGACACCATGAAGGTATTATGAAGCTGGTGTCTGGTCAACATTTTGTTTGCCAATGTATAGGTAATGAGTTAATATGCTGTATTAACATCATTCATCTCTTATTCACGAAAAATAACACCAATATGTTGTCATGCCTACAGGGTAAACCGCTTATGAAAAGAAGCTGAAAATCGGTGCGTGAATAGGTTAACTATTGAACCTCAACCCTTTGTGGTTTGAAAAAAATACCTGGAAGATACAACTAAAAGACCAATAGTATGTAACAATTATGCAACCGAGATTAGCTAATAAAAAACAACTACTTGCCATGCCTACCAGAAAAACCACTTAGAGTAATGCACCTATCAATGTTAAGCCCCACTACCCCCCTCCCGGGCTTACTAAGGGATTAGTGGGGGATTTTCGCCGATTTGATCAGAAATTTTGTCCCACTAGTGGGGCATTTGACCATTCGAAATTTTAGGCGTTTGCTTTAGCTTGCGAGCTATAAGAATTGATCTGTTTCCTAAAGTTTATTTCAGCGATACTACATGGAGATTTGACCACTAGTTGTTCCCCAGTGGGTGGAGAATTTGATTTTTCAAAAAGTCAAATCCCCACCATTTCCCCCACTACGCCCGGGAGGGGGGAGGTGGGGGATAACATTGATAGGTGCATAATGCTTTGAAAATCGCTGTACAGATGTCTTAGAAAGGCTCTTCAATGGTGTAGAAGAGTCAGACATAAAGCCACAGAGTTATAGCATGAAATCCAACTTGGTGTATCAAGTGCGAGATCAAGATACTCTAATAGAGCAGTCATCTTAATAGAGCAGTCATCCTGAAGAGATATCAGCTAGAAACAAGTAACCTGCAAACAAATCACCCTGTAGAGAGATCAGATAAAAACAAGTCACCCTGTAGAGATATCAGCTAGATACAAATTACCCTATAGAGATCAGCTACAAACAAATCACCGTAGAAAGATCAGCTGGAAATGAGTCACCCTGTAAAGATATCAGCTAGCAACAAGTTACCCTATAGAGTGATCGGCTACATACAAATCACCCTGTAGAAATATGTGCTGGAAACAAATCACCATGTAGAGAATTCAGCTAGAAACAAGTCACCCTGAAAAATGCTAAACTACAACCAATGAACGTTTCAGCTACAGTTCAGTTGTGTAAGAAATCACCTCATTACAATCATTCAGTGTTAATATACAAATATTTTATCAAACAAAAAGCTATACACACAATTGCTTCTTTTGTTCCACAATTCCTACAGTAAAGAAAAAAAACAAGTTAAAAGGAAGCACCAAAGCCAGTTTATGGCCAGCTTTGTGCTTGCAATACAAAAGCAGTGATATCTAAACCAAAACAATGCAAATTCACTGAATTGTCGTAATAAATTTTTTTTCCCATTTACCTACCATCACCGCCATTTCTTGGCCACCACCTTGGATTTGACATCTTTTTCACCCTGGCCTTTTTGGAGGCTGCACTCTCTTTTTACAGCTTGGTTGTTTTGGTTTAGTTTTATTATAGTACTACAGTACTGTGTTGTTACAAAGGATAGTAGGGTAGAAAATCCTCTTAATTTGATCTTCACTTAGCGAGACTACTTCATTTTAGAGGCTACCTCTAGTATGACCTAAACACAAACAAGATGTGTTTCATGTCTAGGCCATGCATATTGTGGTCTCATAGGTGGCTCTATTAATGAGATTTCTTTGTGCTACTTTACTCACTTTTTATGCTAATGACCAATTGTTGTAAACTTAAAGGTTAACAACAACAATACACTGAATTGTAAATGGAGTTGTTTTACATGTTGTGTGTGTACGTGTTTCAGGACAAACAATTGAGCAAAGGGGAGATGATGGAACACTATGAAGTATTTGTTGGCAGTCAAGCGACCAACTATGGAGAATACATGTACAAGGACAATGAATTCAAATAATCCTATTAGCTAGGAGACTGATTATGGGCTAATATAGTGTTGTTGTTTGCTGCAATAAAACATTTAGTCATATAGGTGGTTTTGTGTTAGACTCTGATTAAATGAGTGTGCACAAATTACACATTATTTAAGCCTTTAGTTTATTTATAATTCTCACATGTGTATTTCAACTTATTGTTACTATGCTACATCCTCAAAATTGTGCAGTACTAATGTTTAAGCAAATTGCTACTTCTGCATATGTAACAGTGTATGAATCGGGGATACATTGCAATACCTATTGTAGTATTGTAGAAAATAATGATTATACAGTATCTATTGTAGCTACAGGGGAAAAACATGTATAGAAGTTAACATAGCTTCCAGTAGCATTTGAGATAGCAGAAGATTTCCAAGAATTGTATTTGGTTTTCTTTCTTGAAAAACTTCTTATCAGTATGTCACTGGAGTGATTTGTCCTTAATCAACTTCTAGTGCTTCCCGAGCCCTTACCATGAGACACAAGTTCAATGATATTCATCAGTGCAGTTGATATCCCTCCAACAGGTACATGGGTGAATATGTCATCAAACATTGGTATTTTGAGGAGTAATTTTTTTGAACCATTAACAATTCCTTGACCACAAAGACCAAAGTCAAAAGTAGGCTAGTCAACTATGATAACCTTTCAGACAACCCAGGTCAAAATGACACCTTTGTGTGTGTAGATAATGATGCCTATGTGGAACAAATTAATGACAAAATATCTTTGCACATAAGACAGGCACAACTCAGTATGCTAACTATGCATTGTCACAATGTCAGGATATCATGATGGATCATAATTATACTGTATGCTGAAACAGCGTAGACCACTATGCAGATAGCATCTAGCTACGTAGCTATGTGTTATAGCTTAGTTGTATTCATTGAAGGATTTTTACTAATTTGTTAAGCTACTTAACTGTAGTTGTACCCAATAGTAAAATATCAGTAACTTTTAGTATATAGCACACATTTTTACTCAATGTATTTCAATGACATATCTCAACAACAGAATTGTGCAAACAAGTGGGGTTTTTGCTCAGCGGGTCACAAATGATAGTCACCTTGTGATGATGTAACAGCTTTGTTAAGTTAGTACTAATTATCATAGACATAGAACTGGTTTGTTTATAGTTGTTGGTAAAATTTTCAGGATAAACAATTAAACAAGGAGGAGATGATAGAAAATTATGAAGTATTTGTTGGCAGTCAAGCAACCAACTATGGACAATACATGAACAAACATGATGAGTTCTAAACAACCCCTTCTTGGTCATGTGATCTGCTGTTGGACTGATTATAGGCTAATTTAGTGTTGTTATTTGCTGCAAAATAACATTAGTCATATAAGTGCTTTTGTGTTCGGTGGCTATTGTACTCTGACTAAATGAGTGTGCACACAAATTACACATTGCTTAGGCCTTGTTGTAATTAACATGTATTCCGCTTGACTTTACAATCTCAACAGATTATTATGTTACATGTTTAGTTTGGTAGTTATATATGTGTGAGAGTTCTAAGTGGTCAGCAAGCTGGTCCAGTACCTCACTAAAATGTGAGACTATTACAAAACAATGTACTACACATATAGAGTCAGAAGCAGCTAGGTGCGCGCAGCCATGGATTTTTCCACTTTTTCAAACATACTTTCTGTAACAACTTTAAACAGGCTGTAGGACCAGGTGTCCTACAGACCTTCAGCACTTGTGCTGTAAAGTCTTAATAAATAAATACAAAGCAATGCAGTCATCTAAACAGCTTGCAAATGTCACAAGAAATAAGGGTACTCGTCAATGATTTGTGATGTCTTTAACTTTAAATATTGTACTCCCGTTGGCAGATTGTACAAATAATTAATGTGGGTTGTCATGATGCTTGAATCGTAGCTATCATTAATTCAGCTATCTATTGTACAGATTTAGTGACCAAAGTTGCACTGCTGGAATCATGCATGTATACCATATACTTGATAAAACTAACGTTTGCAGCTTCCATACCCATATATCTAGTCTGGCATGCGCAGCGCCCACCCCTTCTCATAGAAGAAAGGGCCATTCCTTGCATACTACGTACCCTCTTAGTGACTTTGTGGTTAGATCAACACAGTTATAACTCATCTTATTAAAATTACATGCTGCAGCAGTATATACTGAGACATAGATTATTCTCCGTAGCTACCCAAGCCAGTGCAGTGAACTATGTCACTTATGCACTTGTCAATTTCATGCCCCACCCCCCCACTCCCGGGCGTCCCCACACCCCAGGTGGGGATTTTGACATTGCTTCTTGTCCCCACCCGTGGGGAAATTGACAGTTGTCCAATTCACTGACTGATTTTCAGTAGTTGCATTTCTAAACAATAAAATTGCACTTGTTATAATTTTACTAGCTACAGGGTAGGTTTATTACTATTCGCATGCATGAAATAATATTATGCGCTTAGTCATCCTTGAGGTGTTGTCAAATCCCCTACTATGGGGGCAGGGCCGCCCACAGGGGGGGCAACTGGGGCATTTTGCCCCGGGCCCCAGCCTGAAAGGGGCCCCAGGAGGCCCCATGAAGGGCCCCCTGAATACCTGTTTAAAGGATCGATATATTCTAATAGAGCAGTCAGATCTAAATACTCTAATAGAGCAGTCACAGTATTCTTCAGAGGAGCAGTGTAGCAAGCTTAGAGATAAGGAGATATGGTTGGTGATGGGTAGTTATTGTCATTACCAGCAGGTTGTGACCTTTTTTTTTTTTTTTTTGGTCTTCACCTTACCACTTGGGTGAAGGGCCCCACTTTAACTCTTTGCCCTGGGCCCCTTAATTTCTCTGGGCGGCCCTGTATGGGGGTGGGGATATAGCGGGGATTTGACAGCCAATTTTGCCCATGCAGTAGTGGGGAATTTGACACCACGATTGTCAAATTCCCTGTATTCCCCCACCCCCTGGGGCATGAAATTGACATGCCCCGTGGGGTGGGGGAATACATGTCCTTGTAGTGTTATTTTTGTAATGTATGTGTTTAGGGAAGCACCCTTGTACAGGCTGTGCCTTTTGGTGCCACCCTGTCATTTTGACAAATTAGATAAATAATAATAATAATAAAAAAGTGCATTACAGTTACAGATCCCAAACTATTATGAAACTATTGAAATTAGTGTGCCAGCTAGGTCACTACCTACCTTCTTCCATTCAGAACATCAAGAACTTTATTGACTTTGTACAACTTTCTGTAGCTACCAAATCTTCCATCCGACAGATCCTCCACAATGCTGCTCGTCAATGTATGACATGTTTGCAAAAGATTTTCTTGGCCAGGAATTGTAGTGACTGGTCAACCGAGCACTTAACTTAATTTTGTCTTGTAATTATTGTTGTTGCTGTTGTTGTTAGTCTTTTTTTTTTTACATGTACACACTCCTTGCCGTGCCCACAAGATCTCATTTTGCTTGATCTGACTGTGGTCGCACGAGGCCGAGGACTAATAATGTATTGTTTTTTTGTATGTAGCTATCATCTTTATTATGCACCTATCAATGTATTGCCCCACTGCCCCCCCTCGGGTATATATGGGGCTATAGTGGGGATTTGACACAGCCGAATGTCAAATGCCCCATAGTAGGGCAAACTTATCGTGTCAAATCCCCACCATTGGCCCCAGTTGCAACGCGGGATTTGACATAGCGAAGGAAGTTACAACAAAAAAATATTTGGGTGCTTACTGAACGATCGTCAAATGCCCCATAGTGGGGCAGCAGTTTCGTGTCAATTCCCCCTGTAAAGCCCCACTTACGCCCTAGGGGAGGGGGGGGGGGGGGCAATACATTGATAGGTGCATTACTAATGATGGTTTTCTCTCTGTACATTAGTCCCCTGAATTGATAATAAGAGGCTAGCTAGGTGAACAGAAAAAAAAGGTGTGACCTGTCTTGTACAACTTGACCTCACTTCTTGTCTGAATGTACAAATTACATAACAGTACGCGCGTGCGTCACGCACAGTGACGTAATTTATATTCTATCCAATCGGAGCCGATCACGTTTGTGCCAATCATTGCCAAACAAAGAAGCTTTGTTCTGTTTAAATGCGCATAAAGTTTCACTACAGGAGCTTCAATCACAGTGGTATTATCTGGATCCGTGAAGATACATACGACAATGAGACTCGTACTAGCCGCAGTGTTGCTGGGATATTGTCTGGCTGTGCCCACGGACCAACACACATCGTCAAAAGACATGGAGCAGAAACAACCAGACTTGTCAAGTGAGCCGATCACTTTTATCAGCTGAGTGTATGCATGTTTATGAGGCTTCTGTTATGTGGTGTTGTCTGTGTTCTAATCGTTTCTAATGGCACTATATTATTATTGGCATCTGTAGCAAACAAGTTGATTTTCGTGGACTAGTAGATTATTAGCTGATGTAACTACATGTGAGGAATTGTGTATGTATTTATACAGATCAACAACATTATAGTCCTGAACGAGAACACAATCCTCAATATGATCATGAAGCTTTTCTTGGTGAAGAACAGGCACACGAGTTTACCAAACTAACACCAGCAGAGTCCAAAAGAAGACTTGGGTTAGTTGTGTAAAATAAATACCATCTTAAATCGTTGTCTTTGTTAGGGTGATTGCAGATAAGGTTGATACCAACAAAGATGGCATTATCAGCAAACAAGAGCTGATGGTGTGGATTACACACATTGCTAGAAGGTTTGTTATGTATACAAATAGAAGGAGTAGCATGATTGAATTAAGGATTTGAATGATGTCCACTAAGTGTAGGTGACCTTCCACTTAAACTCAAGCATAATGCCTTATGAGAAAGAATGAAGCCAGACATACATTTATATTATCAATTACTGAACGGTAAAGTATCTGTGTTCGGCTCATTGCACAGTGTTACAAACTAAGGACAGTACAAGTAGCTCCTCTGCAATCAATCCAGCCAGTATAGAAAATACCCATTTTAAATTTAATAGTTAGCACATAATCTCTATGAGGAACTGTCAGCAAAAAGAAATGGGACACAGGAGGACAAAGGCAAGTCCATGATGTGTGTATTGTATGTTTTGTGGGATGCCAATAAGCACCTGTTGGTGTCTATAGCAAGAAAGTCAATCCCATAGGCTTATCTGTGATCAAGTTAATTATTGAGTTACACATGTCTGTTAGTAAGTTATTCAGTCGGTAGAAAATTCCACTGAATAAATTTGTAGCAACCTATTGGAAACATTTCTGGGTCACAGTGAAGGCGTTTTTGCTTGATTATACATTACCAATACTGCCAAGGTGCCTCGAAGGACCTCCATGATCTGTGATATACAGTTAGTAATAATACCATACTGTATGATAATGTATATTCATCTATGTGTGTTGGTGTATGGTTTGAGTGCATGTACACCAAAGAATAGAAGGGTTAGTATCTCTCCCATTGTACATAGACATGTTGCTGAAGAGGTTGAGAAACAGTGGTCCACTTTTGATCAGGATGGTGATGGCTACATTACATGGGAGGAATTCAATGACAGGAGATATGGAATGATAGGTACAGATAGGAATAGCCGCTATAAAGTTTTAGAATGAATACTTTTAGGTAAAGATCGCTACCATTGGAATGATATATTTGATACGAACCGTCAGCTCACTTTTCAAGGTGCAAAGGACCGTGACGAGCGACGCTTTAAGGCAGCTGACCAGGACAAAGATGGGAAACACACAAAAGATGAGTATGGTGTCTACATCCGTCCTGAGAATGTGCCATACATGAAGGACATTGTAATTGAAGTGAGTAACAATTAGCAGTAATCTTGCCTTCTGTGGACCCTGTGTTTACTGATAGATGCCCCACCATAGAGAATAGTGTCATAATGCATAGGTAATTAATTATCATTCCACAAGGGTGATGTATATGTGGTGCTGCAGCTAAACTGTTTAGGATGGCTTTACATTGTTAACAGAATATTATTTCTTTACTAAATGGCCGTTATCTGATATGATGGGTTTCTTTACTAAATTTGAAGTCCACTATCAGATATGATGGGTGCTTATTTTGCTCTCCTTGCAAGGTCAGAAAATTGGGTCACTCAAATTGTTTGGGTCAAGTACAGGGTGTAAATGCAATCCCATACTTGAAAATATCTCTGTCTGACCCAGATTTTTAATTCCTTTGTAGCACACAATAATTTGGTCACTGCATGATCAAGTCAGCAACTTTATCAGCCCAGTAAAGTACATTAATGCACAAATTTTATGTAGTCTCTGGCTTAGGTCATAATGTTTGGTTTATGGTGATAAAGATGTTCAGTGTCTGTGTAAAGAAACAATTTACAATGATAGTTTCTTGTGTCAAGTACACATGTTGAACATTACTTTCTGGCATAGGAGACAATGGAGGACATGGATAAGGACCAAGATGGATATATTACAGTGGAGGAATATATTGGTGAGTTCAATGATGTGCAATTTTATCAACCCTCTAACCGTCGGGTCTTTCAGTGGAGCATACTATGATGAACCTAAAAAGCTGGATATATCTCTACCAAACTAACTGAGAGTAGAAAAGTGTAACATTGTTCTAAAGTACTGTAATTTGCTTTTTTTTCATTGTAAAATAATTTTCGTATGCAAAAACTTGTGCGAAAATTCTTGCACAAATTTTTTTTTGTAAAAGATCAAACTACTCTAATAGAACAGTCATTCTCATAAATCATACAACAATATTTTTACAACGAAAATTTATCATGAAAAATTTTTGCATGAAAATAAAGCAAATTACGGTATTTACTTTAATATGATTCACACCAAGTCCACAGTTTTCCATCATCACTTCCAATACACATGTGTAAAGAAACACATGACCACCATAGTGTGTCTAGCTTATAACTGTCCCCAGTATTGCAAAAATTTGAACAACTAAAAAATAGTCTTCTTTTCAAGACGAGATGTTTTCTGTGATTATGCAACTCTCATACTATACTATAATCCAGTAACTGGGACCCTGTGGGCACGAAGACTTGCACTGCATTATTAACCACACTAAGAAGGTGTTGCAAAGTTGAAATTGTACATGGCGTTGTGTTAGGTGATTAGATTACTCTTTCTGATGGCAATGGGATTGATAGTGTAATCATTGGTGGTGAAGCATGTTATCCTTGATAATGTGCACATGGCATTATTATTGTTGTACAGATAGTGCATGTAGCTGGGAAAACTGTCTCAGGTTCAGTCAATACTTTTATTGAAGTGTATACAGTGTATGTACATATACTGTATCATACAGTACAGGGGATCATGGTGTTTTGGGTTTCTTGCTCTTCAAAATCTGAAAAACAGCCTCAGTTTTCCAGCTTGGTGGTATTGGTTAGCATAACCAAGCCTTCAGATTAACCCCAAAAATGCCTATTTAACTGAATTTTCTACTAACTTACTGACTGACTGACTAACTAACTGACTAACTTCTATGGAATTTTTAAAAATGCTACGTATTTAACTGATTTGTTTTACTAACTGATTGACATAACTTGACAATGTGTAAGGCTGTGGGTTTAAGTTAGACATTGCTGCATTCCGAGACGTGCCTTTTTTCCAACTGCAGTACATACAATAAATACATTCATCATGAGCTTACTTTTGTCCTCCTTTGTGTCCCAGTCCTTTTTGCTAACAATTCAAGGTGTTGATTCACGATAGCATGATATGGCTTCATTGTGGCTGTGGTAGTAGCTATTTTGTTTATTGCCCATATTTTCCGTAGTGATTGCAGACACCTGTCATGTATGGCATTGGTGCTATTCTTTTGATGTGGTATGCATGGTTACTTAAAAACCAAGTGAAGGAAAATTAGAAATTTTAAGTTGGATTAGGGATCAAAGAATATAAAACAAAGAAATAGCAAAAAGTAGTGAAACAAGGCAGGTTGCCTATACCTGCAGTTACATGTATGCCAATGGACATTTAATGCCTATTTCAGTCTATAAGCCATGACCGAATTAGGAAGTAAATGTCCATTAGTATATCTGCAGGTATTGACAACCTCCCTGCTTCACTGCTTTCTACTTTTATACTTTGAACTTAAAATTTCTATTATAGTGTGAACCCTTGTATCTACATAACCATACATATTAATGGCTCATGTTATTTAACAGTATGTTATGATATAATATTATTATTTTGTTGTAAAGATAATGTGTGGCCAGAGTCAGAGAGGAAGAAGAACCCTGAGGAGCCATCATATGTACAGTCTGAGAAGGATCAGTTCAGGGATTACAGAGACAAGGACAAGGATGGAAAGTTGAACAAGGTATATACATACATGAATAAAGAAAGTGATATACTGCTATAATTACTATCAAGGCCGGAGGAGACGGTCCGGTTGGTCAGGCCTGAGCCGGACCAATAATCTGGAGTTGAACCAACTAGCTGACCAGCTCGAACTAGCTACATTACTCTCATGCAATCTTTGGACGATCACATCTACATGTAGCTACGTACATTTTACAGATGTTATTGAAAATGCATGACACGAGTAGTTACCTAGTTTCTCAGCCTAACTAAAGCACAGAACTACACGTATAGTACCTCCAATTACCTTACAGTACAGCATTGCATTCGTATCGTTTTGTACAGAAATGATTGTGGGTTCTACGTACAGTATCACGTGTGCTGACAGTTGGCATTTATCACGTGTAAGGCAGGTATCTTCCTTGATTCTAAACCAACACACTTATATCACAATTCAATCTTCATAAAATAATCATTAGCATTCCTTGGCTTGTCTCTCTTGGCTTCCTTTACTGGGCGAAGGGCTGGCAGTGACAAACCAGATGACTCATTCCTCGGCAAGAAGCTGCACACTCATACATTACATGGTGGCCATCTGGATGAGATGTTGAGCAGAAATCACTCCTCTTCAACTACCCACTCGTCCTGTCGAGATACCGAGCAAACTCTCAGTCTCACCCACATCGCGCCATTTTCGAATGCTGATTGGTCTCGTGACTGTCCACCAGTATATTTACGTGATGATCCATTCACTTCATACAAACCAGTAGTAGTATACAGCTGTGTAGCATTTTATTGTAGCTGTGTAAATTCACTGTATAGTAATTATATCCTAGCTAAAGGGGCCATGCTGCATGGGTTCCCTGTGAAATTTGGGGGGAAAGTTGCAATTTGCTAGCTAGTTTTACTTTAAAATTTAGCATCAATTTTAAATTTTAAGGCATTTTCAAACCTTTAAATTGCAAAAATTCTGCAGCTCCTGGGGGTTGCACCCCCAGACCCCCCTTGAACTTCTAATTGCTAGCTATAACTGAATGAACCATACAGCAAGCTTCATGCTGTGTCCCCTGCTGTAGCTATGTCAGGTCTACAATTATACATAGTATAGAAAGTCTGAAGAACAACAGATAGACCTGAGCATATTTATATAGCTAACTAGCAGTGAAATATCACTAAAATTGCATATCTGAGTGTCTAATTTTCAAAAATTTCCTGTGGGGGCATGCCCCCAGACCCCCCTAGAATGCTCGTGCTTCGCACTTCGAAGAGTGTGCTTCGCACACTGTGCAACAGCTCCTCTCTCATTGGCATGTATACAGTAGCAATTTCAACATTATAGTCAATGGCCTGACCAACCCAATTTTCCCTCCTCCGGCCCTGACTATGAAGTATTTAAGGAAGTAAACTAAACTGGCCTTGCAAATAAATGTATTTACATTTTGTGCATGTGATCTCTCCACATATGGTTCAGTGTAAAAGTTATTTTATTCATAGAAAGGAACACTAAACTTTATTGTATAAAAATCATTGTTCTTGTGCAATGTGGAAAGTTGGTTTCCTTGGCCACACAGTGTGTTGTGTTATAAAACTCTAGGGAGCATTTAAGTAGATATGTGCATATAACCATCTGCATCATTTGTAAGACTCAACAATACACAGTAGAGAGTTAATTACCAGAATGTTTGATAATCCAAACATTAAAATGATTGTTCTATTAGAGTATTTTATCAACAAGTATTATGCTCTGTTAGAGTACTTGAACAATGCTATGATTATGTACTTTCAGTTATACGATCAGTTTGGATAATTGTCTCTGCACTGTGCAAATGTTTTAGTGTTGTATCATAGTGGTGACTGATTTTACATTTCAAGTGGGCTCCTTCTTAGAAATGTACCTACATATTATGTGATGTAGTATACAATACATGTTGTCTTATTACAGGAGGAGTTAGGCAAGTGGATTATTCCACAAGATTATGATCCTATAGAAGCTGAGGCAGCTCATCTGATATATGAGGCTGACAGTAATCAGGTGTGTATTACAAATGTGACCCGCTGAGTGAAAACCCGATTTGTTTGAATTTTCCTTGAAATTCATCTTATGAATTTTTTGTTGTCTACAGGGAAAAACCACTGGGCTGTTAAAGTTTCAGCTTTATCTGGTAGCACTTTTTGAGTTATAGACAACAAGAAGAGCAAATCGATCGATTTGTACAGTGCCTACATGGAAAAAACTTTCAGGCACTCGTTTAATCAATCATAAGTCTCAAGTGCAATGGACTATGGAATTGGACTTGTGTCATTCTATTCACCATGAACTGGAGCATTTATAGTTTTTGGCCTAAATATACTCATGCTATCAAACAAGGAGTTTAGAAACAGTGACTATAAATTTATGCTTTACTGCAATGTAAATAAACACATGTAACTCATGTTTGGTTCATGTTACAGAAACGAAACAAAAATAGTGTTACTCTCCATGAAGAAGCAAATCTATTGGTATATTAGATATTTCAATTTGTGTCTTCCTTAACTGTTTACTCAAGTGATTAAAACGTACGTAAAATTATTTATGTAGCACACGTTTTTACTCAATGTGTTCAATGACTTATCTCAAAAACAGAATTGTGCAAACAAGTGTGGTTTTTGCTCAGCCGGTCACAAATGATAGTCACCTTGTGATGATGTAACAGCTTTGTACTAATTATTATAGACATAGAACTGGTGGTTTATAATTGTTGTTAAATTTTTCAGGATAAACAATTAAGCAAGGAGGAGATGATAGAAAATTATGAAGTATTTGTTGGCAGTCAAGCAACCAACTATGGACAATACATGAACAAACATGATGAGTTCTAAACAACCCCTTCTTGGTCATGTGATCTGCTGTTGGACTGATTATAGGCTAATTTAGTGTTGTTATTTGCTGCAATAAAACATTTAGTCATATAAGTGCTTTTGTGTTCGGTGGCTATTGTACTCTGACTAAATGAGTGCGCACAAATTACACATTATTTAGGCCTTGTTGTAATTAACATGTATTCCACTTGACTTTACAATCTCAACAGATTATTATGTTACATGTTTAGTTTGGTAGTTATATATGTGTGAGAGTTCTAAGTGGTCAGCAAGCTATAAAATGTGAGACTAAACATGTCTTACAAAACAATGTACTACACATAGAGTCAGAAGCATGCAGCTATAGGGATTTTTTCTCTTTTCTCCACTTTTTCAAACGTACTTTCTGTAACAACTTTAAACAGGCTGTAGGACCAGGTGTCCTACAGATCTTCAGCACTTGTGCTGTAAAGCCTTAATAAATAAATACAAAGCAATGCAGTCATCTAAACAGCTTGCAAATGTCACAAGAAATAAGGGTGCTCGTCAATGATTTGTGGTGTCTTTAACTTTAAATATTGTACTCCTGTTGGCAGATTGTACAAATAATTAATGTGGGTTGTCATGATGCTTGAATCGTATCATTCATTCAGCTATCTATTGTACAGATTTAGTGACCAAAGTTGCACTGCTGGAATCATGCATGTATACCATATACTTGATAAAACTAATGCTTGCAACTTCCATACCCATATATCTAGCTTGGCATGCGCAGCGCCCACCCTTCTCATAGAAGAAAGGGCCATCCCTTGCGCACTACCCTCTTAGTGATTTTGTGTGTATAATATGGTTAGATCAACACAGTTATAACTCATCTTATTAAAATTACATGCTGCAGCAGTATATACTGAGACATAGATTATTCTACGTAGCTACCCAAGCCAGTGCAGTGAACTATGTCACTTATGCACTTGTCAATTTCATGCCCCACCCCCCCACTCCCGGGCGTCCCCACACCCCAGGTGGGGATTTAACATTGCTTCTTGTTATAATTTTACTAGTATAGATTTATTACTATTCGCATGCATGAAATATGCGCTTAGTCATCCTTGAGGTGTTGTCAAATCCCCTACTATGGGGGTGGGGACATAGTGGGGATTTGACAGCCAATTTTGCCCCAGTAGTGGGGAATTTGACACCACGATTTGTCAAATTCCCTGTATCCCCCCACCCCCTGGGGCATGAAATTGACAAGTGCATTACAGTTAAAGATCCCCAACTATTACGAAACTATTGAAATTAGTGTGCTAGGTAACTACCTACCTTCTTCCATTCAGAACATCAAGAACTTTATTGACTTTGTACAACTTTCTGTAGCCACCAAATCTTCCATCCGACAGATCCTCGACAATGCTGCTCGTCAATGTTTGACATGTTCGCAAAAGATTTTCTTGGCCAGGAATTGTAGTGACTGGTCAACCAAGCACTTAACTTAATTTTGTCTTGTAATTATTGTTGTTGCTGTTGTTGTTAGTCTTTTTTTTTTACATGTACACACTCCTTGCCGTGCCCACAAGATCTCATTTTGCTTGATCTGACTGTGGTCGCACGACGTCGAGGACTAATAATCTATTGTTGTTTTTTTTTGTATGTATCATCTTTATTACTAATGATGGTTCTCTCTCTGTACATTAGTCCCCTGAATTGATAATAAGAGGCTAGCTAGGTGAACAGAAAAAAAAGGTGTGACCTGTCTTGTACAACTGACCTCTCTTCTTGTTTGTGAATGTACAAATTACATAACAGTACGCGCATGCGTAACGCACAGTGGTGCGTCAGCACAGTGACGTAATTTATATTCTATCCAATCGGAGCCGACCACGTTTGTGCCAATCATTGCTAAACAAAGAAGCTTTGTTCTGTTTAAATGCGCATAAAGTTCACTACAGGAGCTTCAATCACAGTGGTATTATCTGGATCCGTGAAGATACATACGACAATGAGACTCGTACTAGCCGCAGTGTTGCTGGGATATTGTCTGGCTGTGCCCACGGACCAACACACATCGTCAAAAGACATGGAGCAGAAACAACCAGACTTGTCAAGTGAGCCGATCACTTTTATCAGCTGAGTGTATGCATGTTTATGAGGCTTCTGTTATGTGGTGTTGTCTGTGTTCTAATCGTTTCTAATGGCACTATATTATTATTGGCATCTGTAGCAAACAAGTTGATTTTCGTGGACTAGTAGATTATTAGCTGATGTAACTACATGTGAGGAATTGTGTATGTATTTATACAGATCAACAACATTATAGTCCTGAACGAGAACACAATCCTCAATATGATCATGAAGCTTTTCTTGGTGAAGAACAGGCACACGAGTTTACCAAACTAACACCAGCAGAGTCCAAAAGAAGACTTGGGTTAGTTGTGTAACATAAATATCATCTTAAATCGTTGTCTTTGTTAGGGTGATTGCAGATAAGGTTGATACCAACAAAGATGGCATTATCAGCGAACAAGAGCTGATGGTGTGGATTACACACATTGCTAGAAGGTTTGTTGTGTATACAAATAGAAGGAGTAGCATGATTGAATTAAGGATTTGAATGATGTCCACTAAGTGTAGGTGACCTTCCACTTAAACTCAAGCATAATGCCTTATGAGAAAGAATGAAGCCAGACATACATTTATATTATCAATTACTGAACGGTAAAGTATCTGTGTTCGGCTCATTGCACAGTGTTACAAACTAAGGACAGTACAAGTAGCTCCTCTGCAATCAATCCAGCCAGTATAGAAAATACCCATTTTAAATTTAATAGTTAGCACATAATCACTATGAGGAACTGTCGGCAAAAAGAAATGGAGCACAAAGGAGGACAAAGGCAAGTCCATGATGTGTGTATTGTATGTTTTATGGGATGCCAATAAGCACCCGTTGGGGTCTATAGCAAGAAAGTCAATCCCATAGGCTTATCTGTGATCGAGTTAATTATTGAGTTACACATGTCTGTTAGTAAGTAAAAGTTATTCAGTCGGTAGAAATTCCACTGAATAAATTTGTAGCAACCTATTGGAAACATTTCTGGGTCACAGTGAAGGCATTTTTGCTTGATTATACATTACCAATACTGCCAAGGTACCCCGAAGGACCTCCATGATCTGTGATATACAGTTAGTAATAATACCATACTGTATGATAATGTATATTCATCTATGTGTGTTGGTGTATGGTTTGAGTGCATGTACACCAAAGAATAGAAGGGTTAGTATCTCTCCCATTGTATATAGACATGTTGCTGAAGAGGTTGAGAAACAGTGGTCCACTTTTGATCAGGATGGTGATGGCTACATTACATGGGAGGAATTCAATGACAGGAAATATGGAATGATAGGTACAGATAAGAATAGCTGCTATAAAGTTTTAGAATGAATACTTTTAGGTAAAGATCGCTACCAATGGAATGATATATTTGATACGAACCGTCAGCTCACTTTTCAAGGTGCAAAGGACCGTGATGAGCGACGCTTTAAGGCAGCTGACCAGGACAAAGATGGAAAACACACAAAAGATGAGTATGGGGTCTACATCCGTCCTGAGAATGTGCCATACATGAAGGATGTTGTCATAGATGTGAGTCCATCAACCCTACTTGTATGAACTCTGAAGGCATGTCCACACGAATTCGAATTAGGAACCGGATGCAAAACGAATTCAGGCAATGCGTATTGAATCCAAATTGAACGTGTCCACACGCATTATCGTGTAATGTGCATTATTGAATTTACTAGTGTGATAAACGGATAATTAAACGGTTGAGAAAACACTCATTTGTGCCAACCAACCAAGAGAACAGTGAGTTTAACGATAGACTGAAAGGAATAGCTCGTAGTAACGCTTATACTTTTGTTTATAACGTACCGGAAGGATTTCTACGAATAGAATACGAAAAACTGCTGATGGTGTGTGATGGGTATGGGACCGTTGTTCTTTCAAGCTCTAAGGGCTAGATACGATGATGAAACACTGCTTCCATACATCCCTGCGTTTTTATCACACCGAGCGCTTCTGTATTTCTATCCTGTGTTGTTTACAAAGGTCACGCGCAAACGTGTCAAGCCCTTACGTGCTGCATTATTATGACGTAGCTAATCCCGATTCGCAGATAATTCGTATTCAAACCACCTGTGGAGGTGGATTCATGTAATCCACTTTCAATTCGAATCATCCTAATGCGCATTCCGTGTGGACGCGAATAATTCGAATCAATGCGGATTCAATTTGCATTATTTTTGTCGTGTGGACATGCCTTGAGTGTGCTAATGGTTGTTATACTATGTACACTGCATCTGTAAGGTGATCGAAAAATGTCTGAATTACCAAATATGGAGTGACAATTTCTTCTTTCTTGGTAAATGTTCTTAAAAAACGGTGTTCATGTTCCTGTATTTGCCATGACTGACCTATAATAGAACACATACATCATTCACACTGAGCTTCATCGCAGTAGGCCTAACTTTGACTACTAGTTGCGGAAGGTGCTATCGGTAAGTGATTTACCAATAGAGCTGAAACAAACCTGCTCACTAGATGGAATGGTTGGACACATGCTCAATTATTTCCTTGGATAAATACCACACCCTTCAGTAGTGGGCTGTGTGGTCCCATTTTCTTTTTTGAAAATAAGTACTTTTGCTGTATAGCTGAAAAGCTGTATAAGGGATTGTATCCTCTCAAGTGAAATACCCCAACAAAGATTAAATAGTTTTGTGAATAAGTTAGCTTAAGGCATATTCACATAGACTATCTATACATGTATATTGGTGAGTTATTATTAGTGAGAGAGCCCGCACCACCATCTTAGCTCACTTAGTACCTATACTCCTTTCATTATATCATTGTTGTATGTTTAAAGTGTATAATGGGATTAATGGGCTCTGCAGCATGCCACAACTTAATTAGGATGTCTTTACATTAATTGTAATATTACCTAAATTAAATGATATATGAATGTCCAGTTTATTATGTGTACTTGACAAATATTCTGAATATTTGAGTAGCTCCCCCCCTCCCTATTGTGCATGTACGTATGTAGTTCTTTTCCAAATGTTGTCTATCTTAGGAAAGAATGGAGGATATGGATAAGGATCACGATGGATATCTTTCAATGGAAGAATTCATTGGTATGTTTTAATACCAGGCATATAATTATGTGCTCAACTCACTGACTTTTAATAATCTATTTCTTAATTTCCTGGTGCACTTTATATATGTATGAACCTCACTATAAACTAGACCACTTGGCTATTTAAGTATTGCTATATGAGATTTACAATTCTCAATTACATACAGTAGGTCGAGCCGTTTAAAGTATATTTGCTAATTAAACCACAAAGTAACAAACGCGAAGGCCTAATGTATTCTGCGGACTGGACTCACAGACTGAGCTGGAAACAGCTTTTAAACAATAATCCAGGCATTATCCATATCTCTTGCAACACTGGAGGCACCACTATCGAGCTACAACTGCTGGTACTACTCTTCCTTACAAGTCAACAAATGCACTAATTAATTAGAATACACTTACGATACATGTGTACTAGCAGTGATAAAGCATGATGGAGGCTATTGTTGTAGCGTAGATGTTTTCCTTTGTTGCTTTAGCACTAGTGTTAGGACTGCAGAGATGAGCCAGTAATTATTCTTAGCAGGTACAGTGAATCCTCACATATCCGAATTTCAGTTAACCAATCACCTCGATTATCCAAACACTAAATACTGACTGTTTGATTAGAGTATGTTGTCGTTACTGTATGTCCTATTAGAGTAAATGACTATTCTATTAGAATAATTGAACAGAGATCAAATACAGTACAATAGTAGGGACCACAAAGGAGTAGGCGTGGCCCACAAATAACATTACCCAAAAACCGGTCTCAATTTCCCCTGACGGCGATAAGGCAGTATTGGTTAGGTAAAACTAAGCCCAAACAAGCTTTCATATCAACCCGAAAAGCTTTCAGCAAGTTGCTGCAGAATTTCAAAAAAAAATTTTTACGGAATTTTCTACTGACTGAGTAACTGACTGACTGATGCCTTCAGACAAGTGTAACTCAATAACGGCTAAGGGTATGGGCTTGTTTTTTTCACTGTTCGACGTCACTTCAGCCTGAGAGGTGCCTTTTGGCATACCGCAGTACATACAATGCATTCTTCATGGGCTTACCAGTGTCCTCCTTTGTGTCCCATTCATCTTTGCTGACAGTGAAAAGTGTTGATTTGGCAGTAGCACATGATGGCTTCCCTTTGTAATGGAAATCGTCTGTATTTTTCATGGTGATTGTTTTGATTGCAGAGATGCTTTTCGAACAGTTCTTGCTTCATACTGCTGTGTAATGGGTTGAACATAGCTGACAACGAAGGGTAATGGATGCTTCATTTTTCAGACGTTAATTTATACAACTGGGGCGTGTGGCACCATTTCTTTCTTTCGGTATGAGTGGATTGCAGAGGTGCTTTTCGAACAGTTCTTAATTCGAAATGCTGTGTAACAGGTTGAACATAGCTGACAAAGAAGTGTAATGGATACTTCACTTTTCAGACGATAATTGATATAGCTGGGCATGTGGTGCCATTTTAGATGTGCTATGCATGGGCTCACCAGTCATAATAAATATTTACAAAAAACGTTGACAAACAAGTACACAAAAAAATTGGAATTTTCAATTAGAGTTGGGACCAAAGCACATTGATAAAAAGTATTGAAACAAGCTGGAGTAGTGCACGATATTAAATCACGGTAAAACAATAAGAAGTGTTATATCCCTACTGTGCGTTTTCCATTATGGTATCTTGAGCATATCAGGTATAAATATAACACTTCTTATTGTATTACTGTGATTTAATATCGTGCACTACCCCAGCTTGCTTCAGTACTTTTTATCGATGTGCTATGGTCCCTACTCTAGTTCAAATGTTTTGTGTACTTAATTGTCTGTATATAAATTAATGGGCTTCATTTATCTGAACAAATTCACTTATCTGAATGCTTTTGTCTAATTCTAGAAACAAAGGTGTTCGGATAATTGAGGATCCATGTGTAGGCAAGATATTGGTGGTACTGTTGGTTGAGGTGATGGGGCTATGCAAATAAACTGGCTCATCACCACAGCCCTAACACTAATGCTAAGTACTGAAGCAACAAAGGAAACCATCTATACTACAACAATAGCCTCTATCATGCTTTATCACACGTGTATCGTAAATGTATTCTAATTAATTAGTGCACTCGCTAGTGTCATGACTTGTAAGGAAGAGCAGTACCAGCAGTTGTAGCTTGATAGTGGTGAGTCCAGTATTGCAAGAGATGGGTAATGCCTGGATTATTGTTTAAAGCTGTTTCCAGAGTCCAGTCTGCGAAATACCCCAGGCCCATGCAAGCACAAAGATTTGGTAAAAGCAGCTTAAAGTAGTAGTTTTCAAAAATGCAGTGTAACAATAGAATGTAGGCACTCGCCAACCACCTACAACTTAGCCTGTTTGTGCCCCTAGCTCCTGGATCTGCCCCTGAATAGATTACATGAATACTTACTAATCACTGAAAATTGAAGCAACTGTAAGAAGGTTGCTGCAAGCAAGATGACCAGGAAGTGCAGAAGCACTGCCTATTTGCCGAGTGCTATATTTGCTGAGACACCCCCTGAATGTTGTATTATTTATACGCACAAGCATAGGTGGTGCTTTAACTATATAGCATATAGCTAAGTAGTGTGTGTTGTAGGTGTTGTAAATTTTGTATAATTGCTTGCTATATTTGTAAAGATGTCTTGTGGCCAGAGTCAGAGAGGAAGAAAAGCCCTGAGGAGCCATCATGGGTGCAGAATGAGAAAAAACAATTTAGCAGTTACAGAGATAAGGATAATGATGGAAAATTAAACAAGGTCTGAATACTGGCATTGAAATGTTACGGCAAATTAAATTACATGTTGTCTATTATCACAGGAGGAGTTAGGCAAGTGGGTTGTTCCACAAGATTATGATCCTATAGAAGCTGAGGCAGCTCATCTGATATATGAGGCTGACAGTAATAAGGTGTGTTTAGGATAATAAAGGAACTCCCCAACAAGAGATATATCCCATGTGCTTCATAGTAGCAAAATGACTGGCTGAGTGAAAATTGGCCATTTTTTTGCAAAATGCTATTTTGCTGTAAAAACGTATTGAAATAAACCGGGTAAAATGTGCATGCCACATAAAATTTTTTGTGCACGTTTTAAAAATTTTTTGTGCATGTTTTAATTACTTTGATATGCAGTGAAACTTAACACAAATCATTAAACCCTATATACTATTGGATTCGCCTGTTCATGGAGAGTAGGAAAATTTTTATTTTGTGTTCGTACAGCAAAATGCACATGAGTTATGGATGCTTGTTTATGATGTGGTAGAAATAACTTTATCATTGTCATTCCGGCATTGAAATAGAATTCTTCTTTGTGCTCTTGGAGGAACATACAGCTGTAGGGTAAACACTATGCCTTGATGGATTTGCTAGTTCATTCAGCCCAATCCTGCTTGTTTCAGTCGTGAGTTATGATAGATTAATTAAGCACCTGTAATTGCGGAGGAAGTAGTTGATGTGAGGGGGATGACCAGAGTATAGAATCTCTGGCAGAAGGGAGTATAGGGGACTGCCCCTCAGATACTGTTGCTTTCACAATGTCTTGAAGTTCACCAGAACTAATTTATAGAAAGATTTCAACTAAACACCAACTTTTTAGCAGGTAAAAAAAAACATCTTTTGGCAAAGCTTTTAGCTGGCGACTACAGAGTTAATGAACATGCATACAGCAGTACAAAACTTACAGACAACTGGAGTACAGAGGTAGGACATCCCAACTCTCAAAGTAAGAAATCATGCAGTGGTTTGATTCCCTACTGTAGGCTAGTCTTTTGAGGAACAAAGCACTTTGACTGCTCTATTAGGGTATTTGAGCAATCTGTTAGAGTATATCAATCTTTTTCAGTTTTCAGCCCCACTCCAAGAAGGTTAATTTCTGGCAAAATATCATTCTGAGGGAGTAACCCCTCCCTCTTTCTGGTACCTATGCCTATAATGTTGTTGCCATATTGTTGCTATACAAATTGAATTTTTTGCTGTTCCAATTATCTAGCATTATAACTCCCAAGACTGTTCATCATAAACTTTGTATGGGCAGACAATAGTATTGTCGATATTTTGCATCCTGATAACCACCTACCTGCCTCTAACCAGAACAATAATTTGCAACCTCGAAGACTTTCATGGCAATGTATATGTACTGCAATCATTGTTAGTGGCCCCAATCAAAATGTCAGAAAGGTGTTGCTAAGTGATGGCATATTTTGGAAAGAGTCTATCGATTGTATTGGCCAGCCTAACAGCTTTGTACATGGCATAATGTTTTTGTGTTTCCATATTGCAGTGAGCAGTAAATTTTTTCATCTCATCTTATATTTGAGGGTAAACTGTGCATTTACAAATCATTGCTACCAATGGTCTAGCAATTAGCATTACTTTTCACAAATTGAGCACCAATTAGAAAGATTCTGCTGTAGATCAATAACATAGTTCATGTGCTGCTGTTAAAATCTTTTTCAGGATAAACAATTGAGCAAGGAAGAGATGATGGAAGGTTATGAAGTATTTGTTGGCAGTCAAGCAACAAACTATGGAAAGTACATGAACAAACATGATGAGTTCTAACCAATTCCTACCTGGCCACGTGATCTGCTGTTGGACTGATTATTAGGCAAATTTAGTGCTGCAATAAAACATTTAGTCATATAGCTAGGTACTTTTGTGTTTTGTAGGTGGCAATTATATACCTGACTAAATGAGTGTGTACAAATTACACATTATTTAGGCCTTGTATTTTTATTATAATTGTCATACATATTTTTTCTTAGCAAACTAAAATGCTTTGTTGTATGTGAACTGGTTGATATAGTTATAGCAAGAGCTCATAATCTAGGGGAGAGTATCCTACTTCAGTATAGCCTGTACAAAGAGAGTGTACAGAGACATGCTGCATGATTTGTAATTTTGAATTATTCTTGGACAAGTAGTGTCACTGATATGCTCAACTCACTGAACTGGAACAGTGTTGAAACTCAAATTAAAGAACTACGTTTGCATACATTCTATAAAATCATCTATGAATGTGTAAAGGGGCAACTACAAAGTACATTCAAACATCTAGCTACCAGGATTGATGTATACAAATTCAGTTTCTATCCTAACACCATACAATTATGGAATAATTTACCTGATTATATAGTATCAGCACGATCTCTTGACTACATATTGTATTATACTCATGCATATGAGGTTTACAATTATACAAAAACTGAGAAGATCAATCGTGAAGTTATGATGTAATAGTATGAAGTATTTCAGTAAAACACTGGTTTCTCTAGGATATCACTTTAACACTGAGTGTATGATACCTCCAATGGTTTGCTTATTGAAGCCACCCTACAACAATCTTCATAGCTATTGCAAAGATTGAACTAGATTCATCACTAGACTAAAAAAATGGCTACAGTACGACTTTCGGTGAACCGGCAAAAAGCATTAGGATGATAATTAGCTACTTGTTAATCACACAAGTCATTAATCTTCCTTCTTGGTCATGCATGCGCACAATTAATGTCTGCTAGATTTTGTTTCAGTTCTCAGTAATTACACTGTACTGTCATCTCAGCTTTGTATCAGTCATCAGTGTTTTATATTGTTTCGGTTCTCAGTGTGCACTCCAAATGACAGGCAATTTGATGTTGGTGTGCAGGGGCAGATCTAAACTTTTAAAAAGGGGGGTTACACTTTGGAATTGCAACTTCAGCCTAGCTGTAAATTGAAGACCAAAAATAAAAAATAAAAAAGGTCATCACCTGCTGACAATAGCTGCCCCTCAATAGATGCCTTCACCAACTATATTTCCTTATTTATAACTAGATACATAGCTTGCTACATTGCTACTCAAAGACTACTGTGACTGCTCTATTAGAGTATCTCGAGTAAGAAAGCTAGGCTCTTTCAAAAGGGGGGAACCCTTTGACCCCCCCCCCCCCCCCCCCCCCTGGTGTGGTGCCTATAGAGTGAACCAAAGCGGCGCACCTGATCTGAAACACTATCTGTATCAGTTAGTAGATTTGCCAACTCAGTCATTGCTGGATAACATCTCATCTCATGCATTCATTACTGAACTCAGTAGGGTCGGCTCAGTACCTTATTTCTACCATAGATCCTTTATATTCCGTGTGTAAGGATCTATGATTCTACTGAGCTTACCGAGGAATCTATTAATGGTTGTCTTCCATTGCACCAGTACGAAGTCACCCAACTTTGTGCTTTGCTTTCTGTGATGCCCTTTTCGCTACTCAGTATCGGCCTGCCATACTTCTTGCAGTACGCTTGGGGCCTCGTTTTGTCCAAAGCGTTTCAATCCCACCTTAGGCTTAGAGCACCTTTAGCTACAATTATTTTGCATGCCCTAGGTAAACGGATGTGTGATGACGTAATTTGCATTTCGTCCAATCGAAATCGACCACGCCAATGCAACGCGGCTAACAATGCAGCTTTGTTCTTTCTAGACGCGCATAAAAGCTACCGCAGCTGACCGCATAAACCATCTGATATTCAAACTGACCTCCGTGGAGATGACAATGAGACTATTACTGGCCGCAGTTCTACTAGGATATTGCCTGGCCGTGCCCACGAACAAACACGCGTCATCCAAAGATAGGGAACACCAACAACCAGACTTATCAAGTGAGTCGATCGTGAGTGGCCTGTGGTAGCATCTCTCGTGTTGTTAAGAGTGTCCGCATTCTGCTATCCAGTTCGCTATATATTTAATCCGATGTAGCTAATAATAAAGCATGTAATGTAATAGTATGTTAAAACTGCCGAAATGCATAAAAGTAGATTTGATCTATATGTTGTGCCTACAGATCAACAACATTATAATCCTGAACGTGAACACAATCCTGAGTTTGACCATGAAGCATTTTTGGGTGAAGAGCAGGCACGTGAGTTTGACCAACTCACACCAGCTGAATCCAGAAGGAGACTCGGGTTAGTCAAACATTTTATTTTCATTTTAAAGTACTGTTAATGTTTCTGCAGAATGATTGCAGACAAGATAGACACTAACAAAGATGGTGTTATCACAAAGGACGAGCTGAAGGCATGGATTGCACACACTGCCAAGAGGTTTGTATTGTTCACACTGTATGCATGTCCCACCATACCACATGTACAGTACGTTGTACACAAGAGAACATACATGAGCACAAGTGCCCTACACACACAGGCATGTACGTGCTCATACACACTAGCATTTACACATTCCTGTCTGTTGAATTGTTCATTTATCTAATGTCTGCAAATTATATTTTGTATTTACTATTGTAGATATGTTCTTGAAGATGTCGATAGACAGTGGCCTAATCTTGACATTGATGGTGATGGCTACGTCACATGGGACGAGTACAGGAACAGGACGTATGGGTACATGTCAGGTATAGTCATTTGCTGCCATTGCCCTGATAAATTTGTTGGCAAAATGCACTAAAATTGTTATTTGGTTTTTGGCTCATATATAAGTATTGTTTGCCAACAAAAAGACCTCATGTTTGTGCTGGTGTTTATGTGGCTTAGTGACCCAGTAAACACACGTTTGGATAGGTTCTGAAAGTCATACCCTCTACCATAGATTACATACATATTCAAAATATGTATGGTTACATACATACGCGTTCAGCATACAAAGACACGTTCTTTGTATGTACATACACACACATGCCATGTAGTCACTGCAAAGTAATAATAGTATTTTTACAAGTGCTATATGTTATTGAGTATGTGAATCCTTATTATAATTGTATATATAATGTAGACATGATTTTTTTCCCATGTTGAACGTGTAGATACTGACCAGTTGAATGAGATATATGATACTCATCGTCGACTGTCTTATCAAGACATGATCAATCGTGATGAGCGACGCTTCAAGGTGGCAGATTACGACAGAAATGAAAAGATGACTAAAGACGAGTTTGGTGACTTCTTACATCCTGAGGATGTGACACACATGAAGGACATTGTTGTTGAAGTGAGTATGTAAACTTTTCCTTAAATTTTCAAGTTTTTGTTTCAATGCACATATATTACAAGTTTTAAGAGTTGTGCATATACGTAGCTCTGTGTATAGTGCAGAGATGTTTTAATGTGTATTGTGCTGTATTTTAGGAGACAATGGAGGACATGGACAAGGATCATGATGGATATATCACCGTCGATGAATATATCAGTAAGTCAAATAATACAATAGTAACATATTAATGTGTGTATGTACACATCTGCTTGTATGTGGTTATTGTGGAACCCTCAAAATGGACCACTGATATAGACAGGAGCTTACCTTACAGCACTTATGAGTTCCCGATATAAGGCGTCTGTCCATGATGGTGCTGTATTTGTGCATACATTTAGAACCATATCCCATTGTGTTGGCACACAAAGTTGTTGCCCACTGAATAACCTATTATTTTTCCCTGGGAAAGTCAACTGGTCATGGCTTTGATGCTCAGCTAGGTTAAAAAATGAAAGAAATTGTACGTTTGTTGTAAAGCTATATACTGTGGGTTTTTATTTCAAAGTTTTAGGGTGAGTATACGGTAGTTGTTATATAAAGATACTCTATGACCAACACCAAATAATTGTTTGGGAAAATGCATGGATTTGTCTTTCTATGCGCTACGTGGTAGCCATTGAGCAAAGCAAGCAAGAACAAGATGTCTACATTAATTGACACAAGTTTTAGTCATTGATATCTATTTTAATTAATTAATCCCTTGACCGCCACATTTGTAGAGGCTCCAATCTACTGCTTCTAAACTACTATGACTAACAAACCAATCAAGATAATCCTATAAAACTATATACTAATTTACTCACTACTAAACAAAGAAGTCAATCATCGAGTTGTTTGTGCAACGACAATCACAAAGCATTATATAACTCTAAAGTGCAAAAATCGGCCTACGTGAAACCACACATCAAATCTTACAACTTATCAGTCTAGTATTTACAATAACACAATAAACATTGCTAACCTGTTGAAAGTTGAAGTGATTATCTCTAAGTCTGGCATTTGAGCAAGTGTACATGTACATACACCTCAAGGTCACTGACTCAAGGCGTAAAAAAGTAGCAGCACGCCACTCTAACCTATACAGTTCCTCTCCTTACTGTTTCTCTTCATTAGTAGTGCCATTATCACTTCGAAGAATCATCTACAATGCTTGTTATTGACATCCCGAAAGTAGGCGATTACATTATCTAACTGCGCGATAGTGCACGAGAGACCGGTTATCCCTGTTCCCATTAACTTACCGCTACAGGATAAGCGTAGGAGCTACTAAAATGCTCGACTAAAGAATGCTTAGAATATGTGACTGTCTCTGGGAAAACTGGTCTTATCGCCCATTTAAAAAGTATCAAGAAATGCCAGTTTTAAATATTCAGAGTGTTATAGCTTTCCAATGGTGGTAGCTACGCATACCAACTTTTCACACGTTTTACAACAATTTATTACCTTCCAGATCATCCACGGAAGAAGTAGTCAACTGCTAAGTTTCCCACTATTTTAGACTGAGGTTGGCTGTATCAGGCAGGCTCCAATAGGGATGGGAGGCAGGGGGCCTGGAAGGCGGGAAAGACGTTGTTTTAAAAAATGAAGAGAAACGTTTTGGGATGAATTAGGCCAAGCTATGGGCCATTCAGGGCTCAAAACTGGCTAAAATGAAATGAAATTTATAGCACAGGTCATTGTCCATTACCACTGAGCTGTACAGCCACACACAGCCATCTCCTGGTTGGTCAGGGCTCCATCAAGACCGCAGACCACTTGTACAGTTTGTCACTGTGCTTGAAAGTAGCAGCTAGCAAAAGCAGACCACTTTACTCTGGTCGACTGTGACGGTGAAATTTGATAGTGCATTCATAAAGCTTTGTGTTTGTGTAAAAAAATCAAACTTCCTGTCTTGGGCGATAAGACCAATTTTCACAGATCCAGTCAAGTATGATGTTATGGGTATTTATATATCGAAACTGCCAATGGTGGTTGTGGTGGTGAGAGGATTAATACTTACTCACAATGGGGAAGCATTGCAGCACCACAATTGTGGCCACTTGTATAATGTAACATATGAATAATCATTAATTGAGTACCATTAGCTTGTGCTTATTTATCCCACAATTGATTAATGCTAGTGTATATAATATGACATAGAGTGAGTGTCATTAGTTCTTTCATCTATTAATTGTGCCTGTCTGAGTGGTATATGTTTCTTATTCCATGACTGCTTCGGATATATAGATCACACAGTGCATGAAATATTAAGTGTAGTGACATTTAGGGTCTGATTTTAGTTATATACAAGTTGCGTGGTGTGTTAATCATGCTATCATGATGTTGTCAAATGGTTTCCTAATCTTGTTGTACAGATGACTTGTGGCCAGAGTCCGAGAGGAAGGAGAACCCTGAGGAACCATCATGGGTACAGTCTGAGAAGGATCAGTTCAGGGAATACAGAGACAAGGATAAGGATGGAAAGTTGAATAAGGTAATATGTGATGTATGAAAATGTGAACAGTAAATGTTTTTGTTTATCACGTGTTGTTGCCAGCACTTAACCCCTTCACTGCTGCATTTCTGGGAGTTTCCAATCTGAATGTTTTAAGAGACTATATCTCACAAACCATACAACATAATCCCATAAAACTATATATAATATTAACCACCATTGAACAGCGAATACCACGTGGTATTATGGTTTACTTAACGGTAACCTCCTAAGGGGTTATACAACCACAAAGTTAAAAAAAACCAGCTGACAATCCTTAGCCAGCAAATTAACACACATAAACAGTCTTACAGTGTTTGTAACAGTACAATGAAGATCGCCAGTCCATGTATATTTGAAGCAGATTCACTGGAAGTCCGGTTTTCAGACATTTGTAAACCCATGAGGCCATTAATCCCTGAAGTGAAAACCACTCAGTAGAGTGTTAAAATGTGTCTAATCTATCTCCTTTCACTTCTAAAACCAGAAGCACTTCGAAGTATCCACCTGAATGGCTATTACACACGACCACAAATCCATCCATGACGTAACATTATGTGCATTAGTGTGCGAGGGATCTGTTTATCCCTGTTCCCATTTGTGTAGGGGCGTGACCACCTTAGAATAAGCGCATTAGTTGGTAGAAAACACAATTAAAGCCTCAGAGTGCCTAAATATAACCTAGGAGCGTTTATAGAGCTAATGTGCCATATGGCATCTATAGTAGTGAATGGGTTAATTAGCAGTCATTATTTTATTTCCCTTATTTGTGCTGTGTTCCTTAAATGTGTCAAGCAGCAACTTATATTTAGAAGGCAAAATGTTGTTTATTGGGTTAATACATTTAATTTTACGTAACCACCCAAAGTAAAAGATATCTATTGTACATATACTAACTTGGTGATACTAGGAAGTAGAATTAGCCCAGTTGAAATACATCCTATTAAATGTTGTCACAGGAAGAGCTAGCCAAGTGGATTATTCCTCAAGACTATGATCACATTGAAGCAGAGGCAGCTCATCTTCTATATGAAGCTGACACAAATAAGGTTTGTAATGTCTATTGTATATACTACATGTGTGAGAAGCATAAACACTGCAATTTTGGTGTTGCTTGCTTGGTTATCTGGAACTCTTTTGTTCCTTAAATCTGTGATTTGCTAGTTTATGATGAAAAACACAGCTAGAGGTAGCTGGATAATGCAGACTAAAGAGAACGTAGACAGCCACTCAACGTAGTTTATCCATGAGAGTTAATTGTCATGACTGTATTGCTGGTTGTAGTATACAGTGTACCATATTGTATACCGTATTTGACTGGTTAATAGCTGCAGCTACTATAACTTTCAGCAAGCAAAACCATACAGCTACTATGCAAAGGCAGCTACTAACCGAGGGCGGCTACTATGAGCTTATGTAGCAGCAGCCCGTGGCATTTATACGGATTCACGAGTGTCTAACCTTGTTTAATAATCTGTCAATACTGTCATTCAATTTAACTTCTCTCAAAAACGATATTTCCTGCCTTAAAACAACTCCTTTGCCAGGTTTCTGCTTCAAACGTGTCTATTCAACACCTGCAACAGTATGTTCAGATACAAGCCGCAGCTCTTATCCGAGGGCAACTCTTATGGCAATAATTCTAGGTGGCTACTATACGGGGGCGGATATTATGCAAGCCGCGGCTATTAACCGGTCAAATACGGTACCTAGTGGCATGCAATGGTTTATCAATTCTTAAGTGTTTGTATATTGGCTTGAGGTTTTATCTTTAACTGCTAGCTGGTATGGTTGAGACTAAAACACACTTTGAGATTTTGCGATTGCATTAACATAACTATAAGAATAATACACCAAGAATGTTAATCATTGTAAATTGTAAAGGGGATACTCTAATAGAGCAGTCAGATATTCAACAGCACAGTCAAATCTCTGGCCAAGTAACAAATTTTGTTATCACTTTGTATAAATTTAGAAGCAGAATCAAGGGCTGCATTAGTTCAGGCATATATGTGGAGCAACAGTTGTGATTGTGTGGGTAAAAATGGACTTGGTTCACAATGACAAACTATCCAAATGCACTTTTCAACTGTAATGACGATGTTGTAATATGTAATATAAAATTCTAATAACAACTACAGTCTACCATAACTCACACAGCTCTACAAGTCACATCCAGTTAAAAAAAAAAGTTGATCATCCACTGCACTGTACCAAAATCGTTTTGTTCACACAGCTTTCATAGCTGATATATCATGCTGTGGTGATGAAGATAACTTCCAACTATTATTACCTTGATGTACTGTAGTCACACGATTAACAAAGCTAAAGTTTAAAGGGGCTATGCGCTTGATGAAGCCGTTTAATATTTTACTGCCAGTGAAATCATGAAGCCAATAGCTGCATGGGAGAGCAATGTCAAAAATCACCAAGGGTTAACATTGTACTGCTGCAAAAGGAATAAACAAGCAGCTGAGGACTAATTAACACTACACAACAACTTGTGCTTCAGCCAACAGCGATGTTATTGCAAGTTATTGCAATAAAGAAGCACTTGGTAGAATTATCACACCTTCTACTACAATGTACTGCCTTTGTCACAATGTCAGGCAACTTAGGAAACATTCTACGCTTGCTCACCTGGCTTACAATCGTTGTACAAGGCCAGCAAAAACAAATCACACCATTTTTTTTTCATTTTGCAGTGCATGTGTTTTGTTATGATTACATCATAAACTTAAATGGCTTCATAATGTCAACAAACTGAGCGCATAGCCCCTTTAAATATTATGATATGTCACTCGTGTGGCCAATTTATTTGCAACACCAGTAATGTGTAAATGACCTTAGTGCCTATTCTGCATAAGCTCATATGAATTCTGTTTCTCTTCAGGACAAACAACTGGACAAGGAGGAGATACTGGAACACCATGATGTGTTTGTCGGTAGTCAAGCCACCAACTATGGAGATTATTTGTATAAGCATGATGAATTCTAAGAATCCGATTATCTAGCTCATGTGAGCTACTGCAAACTCACAGATTGTTAAAAATAATATCTAGTATATATGTACGTACATAGGTAGCTATATTCTTTGACCAAATGAGTTATCAAAATTTCTTAGACTGCATAACATTTAACATTGTGTATAGCTATAATTTTTCAATAGTGTCATTATTTTCTGCTATCGGTTTAATTTCAGACATGCACACACGCACACGCACACACACACACAAAGGCTCAATGCATATATCAAATTTATTTGCTCAGTTTTTCTGTCAGTATAATCAGGAGCCCATAAGCACCGCAAGGTGCAAAAGAGCATTTGACATCTGTTAATAGTCTCTGCATACTGTTGATGAATTTTTATTGTTACCAGATCAATGAACATTGCATTAATGTATTAGCATGCATGGTTTCATTGGTTATAACTTAGCTGAAATCTTTTTAATCATCTATAACTGCAATTCCACAGTGACTCCAGAGCACTTCAAGATGTAGCATACTTCATTACTGTATCCACACCATTTTTACTAGTGGATTTGTTTTGACAAAACCATTCTCAATTGTGAAGATTGGCTCACAATTTTATCAAGAAGCCATAGCATACCTTACCAATAAAAATGCACCACAAATTATTAGTTTGCTGAATGAGGTACCATGGCCTCCACAAATACTTGTCTTTTTTTAAAATTTAATTATACTGGACAGCCAGTAATTACTGATGTGTTCAGGGGACCAACCCCCTGAAGAAAAATCAAATACACACGTACATGATTAGCTAACTACTTACATACATGCAATTACATTAACTACAAATAAATAGGGACTCGCCGATTAGGCCACTCCAAAAAAATTCTCTGGACACTGGTATATTTGCATGCGGGCGGGCGGTCCATTTCCATTATTTCATTATAAGATTAGCTAGCTTTCAGGCCCGTAGCCAGGGGGGGTTCTGAAGAACCGCCCTCTTGGAAAAAAGGTCCCCAATTTCAGTAAAAAAGTCCATAATGTAACCAAAAGGTCCACAATTTTTGGTATACAAGTCCAAATTTTCAGGAGCAAAAGTCCATTAGCTACAGTTTACTAGATACCACCAATAAGAAACTAAAGTAAGCGCTTCGAGTAACTCATTCATTGCATGGATTAAATGCAATGCAAGATCGAGATACTCTAATAGAGCAGTCAACCACTCTAATAGAACAGTCACAATATTTGGACCTTTACTAAAGGTCCACTTTTGGTCAAAAAGAACCCCCCTTTCAAAATCCCTGACTACGGGCCTGGCTTTTCAGCCATTATTTGCCTGGCACAGCCAATAAGGCTGCATAAAAGCATGTTTAAGCTTGTTCCTTCCTTTGTATGTTGCAAAAATAACACAAACGTGAAGTTTGTGCTGACTTGATAACACTGCTGACACGTCAGCTGCATGCATGACACTGTTTCAAGATAGCTGAGCCTATCAGTATGCAAGAATAATCGGAAAATAATGGAAGAATACGGAATAATGGAATATTTAGAGCTGACAGTAACCAGATGCGGGCGGTGGAGGGGAAACAGAGAATTTATTTGGAGTAGCCTTATGCTCATTATTTTACCTATTATGCTATGCTGCACAGTTCAACATTTTGCTAAATTAATGCTCAATGTTTACCTATCATCAGTATGCTCAAAGTACCTTAGGCGGGGAAGTTATGCGTGGGAAAACTTTCGCGAAGTACACTCTACTTTGTATACCGGCATAAAAGTTTCGCGATGCTGCATGATTTTGCATACTGATTTATTACTGTACAAATACAAGCACGTAGAAGCTAACCTGCGTAAAAATTTCGCGATAGCTACTGCAATCGCGAAATTCGCGAAGCTTTTCCCGCCTACGGTATGCTCAATATTTATACCTCAGTTCCCATATTTTTCTAGTAAATTAGCACTTTATTGGAAAACAGTAAGTTGTTGAAGCACACGCAGACTCTAAATCCTTGCTTGTCAAAATGCATGTCACAGAAAAGATCGATATACTCTAACAGAACAGTCAGTCACCTGACTGTTCTATTAGAGTATATCGATCTTTTTCTTTGATATGTATTTTGATAAGCAAGTTTATGGTAATGGACAAATGTTCTATTATGCTAGCATTATACTCAATGCTTTCAGGCACCTATTATGCTCATTATTATGCCAGCATAGTCGGCAGGTCCCTAAAAATAAATCGACTGATTCCAACTCAAGTAAATGGTAGGGTAAGTGATTCAATTCATCAATTGTCTTGTTCATTAATAATTTTAATAACACCATTATGATTCTTCACACATTAAAGGCATTCCTACATTCGTGAATTCAGCAGCATCTTGCAATTGGGTTTTTCTCAGTTGGATCCCTTGTTAGGCCGTTTGTCTATGCATGGATAGTGATTTAGCTATACACTAACAGTATTGTTACTGTTGGATAAGTCATGCTTTCATCTTCACCAAAACACAATGTTCATATATGTCAAAAATACCTGTCATTCTATCAGAGCTAAAACCAAGGGCGGATTTAGGGGGGTGCTTGGGGTGCTGAAGCACCCCCTCCCCCCTTCAAAATTTTATCATGTGCAAGCTAGGAAGCTTCTAGAAGTTGCAGTATAGATGCAATTGCATTTTATATGTTTGCATGGGCAATGAAAAGATGGAAAGAGATAGTCGCAGCTAGGCGCTTATAATTATCAATCGATAAGCGCCGCGCGAAGAGTGGGTCTGGCCACGCGAGACTAGGAAAGAGAATTAAGGTAGGGTCCGCAATGAAAAGATCGATAATCACGAAATTGTCCCCCTACTATTTCAACGTGTATAGGCATATCAAAGTATCTTTCTACGTACCAATAAAAGTTATTTATCTTTCTCCATACGACGGGAATCGCGATTGTTTTTTACTGCGTGAAAAATTGCGCGCTCTCCTGATGAAGCATGGGTTCCTTCCCATACTTAGCATATATAGTCCAGGTCTATACCTGATTATAACCCACAGCAGAAATGAATCTATTTGCTACTGTGGATTTGGTAGGGAGCTACTCTTTGCCGAAAATCGGTCGAATATCACGTATTTTTGGATTCAGAGCAACCCAGCAATCAACAAAAGGAAAGCCCACAAACCTTCACTATACAGCAATATAGCTTAGTTATCACTTCATTCACAGCGAAAGTTTCATACAGATCTGAGCTTTCCTTCCATCAAACTAAACGGCATGAAATTTCTTCCTAGCGCGTCTGAGACTAAAATGGGAAGTGTGGCTGCAATAACTCCAAGTTTTAGTTTCTCCAGCAAGTGATTGATTTAGGATTCAATATTATGTTGTGACCACCTAATGGTATTAGTTTCCACCCAGAAATGGATCACGAGAGATTATGGATTGATTTTTGTTTGCATTATCAAGACTCACGGTAGTGAGTCGCGAGGCCAAGAAGCACAAAGCGCGCGCCCACAATATAATAAACACGCGACCACTACTGTGATGTGAGTCATTTACATGAGGGATCGATTACGCAATCTTTTAAAATCCACATGGCGAAGTCTCAGGCTTACTAAAAGATTCCACCTCGAAACCAGGGGCATGTAACCTTTGTGTAATGAGTAGATAACTACCACACTAAAAGTCAGGCGAATTGTTGGAGTAGTTTGTTCCCATTTACTATGCGTTAATTAAATTATTTATTCAAATGTGCATCGTTCTTTTTTTCATTTTCTTTGTCATCGCATCCCATTGAAGCGATTTTCTTTCAATCATGAAGTCGTATTGTAAAAAGGCTGCGGCTATCAGGGGCTTTTTACACAATGTATATGTACATTTAATTTCGCTAAAAGTTGTTTGTTAGTTTATGAGATCGCTTTTGTGCTCTTTGAAGATTCAAATTTGCCGCCATGACGTCGAGGTGTGAGGCGCCCGCCTCAATTCCCAAACCCAAACAGTGTGGAAGTGGCTCGGGAAGTGGGCAAGGTCATTAGCCATAGCGAGCTGGCTGATTTGATAGACACTGTGCTGTCAACTCTTGGTTTAATTGTGAGCAGTCACTGATCAGTTTGTTTTAATTTTGCCACGGTATGCCGCCCAGCTCCACTGACTCGTCAGCGTGACCGCTCCGGCCTAGTCTCGCGCAGCCAGACCACTATTTCTCCCCACGGCACTTATCGATTAGAGATTATAAGCGCCTGCATGCTCAAAATAGGGTCTGGTACACTTCCAATAGGCCAGTTGTGACAGCACCCGGCTGAAATGTAAGGTGTCGATTACTCCGCTCGAAAAGGCGTTAACAAGTACACGTAAGAATTCGCCATTGCATGCTGATTCTTTTTATTTAAATTTTAAGGGTGCATTATCAACACCTATAAATTCTAATCGAGGTGCTGTCACAACTGGCCTATTGGAAGTGTACCAGACCCTATTTCGAGCAGGCGCTTATAATCTCTAATCGATAAGCGCCGTGGGGAGAAATCAGTAGTGGTCTGGCTGCGCGAGACTAGCTCCGGCCCATGCCGGCAGGGCCGTACATAGCTATAGCCAGTTGTTTCATACCCGCTGTAGTGTTGGGATACAGTTGAAGTAATTTACTGCTACATTACCCGTGCACATCTCTATTATTATTTATTATTTATTGTTAATCAGCAGGACCCTCCAGGGGTATAATGCTGATGTGCAATTACATGTGTACAATTTCCATTAGTTACTTAACTATATAAGTATGTACAATTACGACAAGTTACTTAATTATATACATATGTACAATTACAATAATAAACTATAAAAATATATACAATTACGATAAGTTACTTAACTATATACATAGAAGGGGCTAATTTTTGCTTAAATTCTTCAACACAGTAATCCCGCCCCAGCCCTTCAGTGCCTGTGAAACTTCAGCATCAGCGCATGAGCATCACCTTCCGGTCACAGCACTTCGTAGACCCTTATGCAACCACCCACAATTATAGAAACTCTTTAATGATAGCATGATATATTGTAATAGTAGACATTTACATTATGATGATCCCATAAAATTTTTTTAAAAAAATGACTACAATAGCACAAGAAGCCAGATACACTAGCGTTTGGCTATGAAGTACCACCAAGAGTTCATAATATAGTAGTGGGGTCTTGGTACCACATTTTATTTTTCTTCACCATTTGCGTGATTTGTCCATTGACCATAAACTCACCTGCCAACAGTCGCAATATCAGTATCCATCCTGCATATACAGAAAGGGATACAGTATGGTAAGGCATAGCTAATAAAAACATGTAATCATAGTCAGACTAACATGTCAACAAACACTTACTTCCACTATTATGATTATTGTTAAAGTGAGCATCCAACATATAGTCATTCCCAAGATGTATTCAGCATACTGCAGCAGTTGATGACCAATTTTGGAGTACATTACTTGACTTCTTTTGTGGTTCTCACCTACATTGTTGACATAACAACTTTTGTTGCTAGGAGACATATAAACTAGGAGGGACTAATGGTTATAGCATAATGGTAAACAAGTTACAACAGCAAAGGAAATTTTAATCAACTAGTAGTGATTGGATAGTTGATAGATAAAAGTAGAAGACAATTTGTAGTTTTTCCAGTCCTGATTGTTTGAGGATAAGCACATTAGCTGCTATAAGCATGAAAAAAGCAAGACAGACTAAATTTCAACACAAGGTTTATGATGCAAACTCATTATGCACCTACCAATGTGTTACTTTACCACCTCCCTTGGATGTAAGTGGGGCTTTACAAGGCGAATTGACATGAAACTGCTGCTTCACTATGGGGCATTTGACAATCATTCATTAAGCACCCAAGTATTTTTTCTACACTATGTCAAATCCCCCACGTTGCAACTGGAGCCAATGGTGGGGATTTGACACAATAGGTTTGTTCTACCATGGGGCATTTAACATTCGGTTGTGCCCACTATAGTCTTATATATGCCCAAAGGGGGTTAGTAGGGCAATACATTGATATTTGCAATATATATAATATGGTGCATCTACTGGGATAAGCAGATTAAGCCTGTACCTTGCGGGCCAAAGCATGTTCCTTTCCTGTTTTGAAAAATGATCTTTTATTGTTTGTCCCTAACTGGAGTTTGCCTGACACCTTCAACATCACAAAAAGCTATCTAAAATGGTTAATTTAGCTTTGACCATTGGCAAACTACAACACTCAACAATTATATCAGAGTATACATAACTCTATATATCTGCCCAGTTACTATATAGTAGGGTCCATGGTTGTCTCAGATCTGCACATATTATCATCACATCAATCGATTGATGCATAGTAATTATGGTATACTGTATGTACGCATTGAGCTGAGCCCTCAAGAATATTAACTTATTAGTTTTGTATCATTCAAATGCCTGACACATTATTTATAGCCAAAGATTTCGGGTAGTGCTAAAAGCCGGAACGGAATGGAACGGAACCAATTGGGGCGCGCGCCAAGTAGAAAAATCGTTTGAGACGGACTTTGCATCGTTTCCAACTGCCACACAGTGACTAGAATTGTGCTAGAGTTCATTTCCTTCTACTTATATGCATGCTAGAAATCACGCTCTCGGAGATTCTATTTAATGCCTGCCATATGGCATGTTGTGCTCTTACCAATCCATCAAATTCTGTTTAATCCTGATGTAGAATTGCTTCCTTATCATTCTAAAAGGTAAACTACTGTAGTATTTTCATGTTATAGTCGTGTCCAAGTCTTTAGTGACAGCGAGGATGGTTTTCTGAAGTCTGCCAGCATGGGCAATAATTTACGGGAGATAACCACAGTGTATGTTAGCGGCTGTGAATCATATGCTTACAGTGCTTACAAAATAATAGTTTAGCAGGTTAAATGATAGTTTTTTCAGCGTAAGTGATTGCAAAATGCATTCGTGTAGTGGGCATTAAATAGAAACTTCAAGCGAGCGATTTCTAACATGCCTACAAGTAGAAGAAAACTAACTTCAGCACAATTCTAGTCACTATGTAATGGTAAGAAATGGTGTACAATCTGCAAAAACGATCTATTAACTTGGCACGCGCCCCATTCCGTTCCATTCCATTCCAGCTTTTAGCACTACCCAAAGATTTCACCATACATTACAGGAAGCCATAAAAGTATGTAGCCTTTCCTGAACTGTTGATGGAAGCATTTGTCTGCTCTTGACAACTTCGTTGTCATCACCAACCATCTGGTTGGTTGAAATGTTGAGAAAAAAATCTTCTTTCATTTTTAGCTGATTTCTCACTGGTTCTTGTTCGCGGTCTGACCCACACAGCTGCTAGAACAAGCCAGCTGCAAGGATCTGGCCTACAAAAGCATAGATATATAATCCCAGGAAGCTACTATGGCATGGGGGATTCCTGTCTAAAATTATGACGGTAGTTATATATCCGTTTACAATGACTTATACACGAACTTACTCGGCAATTCGCTGGGAGAATAGTGTGATGCATTCAGTGCCTTCATGTCCATTCCGAGGCATACATTCAGCAACAACTTACAGCCGATTCACCTCCACTTGTTACGCACAGAGACTAGTTATATCACCAACCCACCGCTTCAGGAAGAACTATTAAGATGGTAGCCTAGACTTTGTCACTATCCCCGGTTCTTATTTTCACGTGAAACATCACGCAAAATATCACGTGAGTCCTTGAGGGAAATTTGAACGGTTTGAACGAGTTTTCTCTTAGCAAGTCACTTTTAGTAGCGCTTCTAAACCTGAACTTGAAGCTTTTGCTACTGATTTAGCTAGCTAATCTGATACTGAAGCTGTTATTATGCATGCATGCATGCAGTGTCTCCAATATATGGTGTATAATCAGTGTCAAAATCCGATGCAATTATGGTGGTCCGCACAACTGGAGCGGGTATATGCGCTCGCGGTTTTTTGGCCTGGTGCAGAACGGGAGGTGACATTATTATTTGCATGCATCCTTTCAGTTAGGCATGTACAACACGCTACTTAGGTAGGTACAAGTTATTTAGGCAGGTTCAAGTTTTATTATCATTATTTTTAATGGAAAGTTCAATTATAGTGAGTTTTCAGTGTAGTAACTTAATTTTTATTTTATGATCACACCTGTGCGTTATAATCTTTTGATTGCTGCACAGTAATAAATATAGTATAGTAGAGTCTAGCTATAAATACAGTGCATGCTGCATGGTCCCGGCGCTGACTGGCTCAGTCGCGGTCAACACATGAGCGGTATAGTCGGGGTATGGGAAATAGATTATAGCAGCTACTGCACGGGGGTATGGCTAGCTATTAAAGCACACGGCCGCTAAGACTGGTTGCGTTGTTGAACTGAAAAAATCACTGAAACAGCAGTCAGCCGGCAGGGAAACACGTTGAGGCCTGACACGGCGTGAGAGTGCCTGTTCAGAACATCTATAGCGTTATCATGTAGCTACTAGATACATATGGACATATGCACGCAATGAGGCATTATAATTAAAATTGCACCGAGAGCAGAGGGATCTCAGACAGATATGGTAGCTGTGAGTTTGGCTCTGTACTGTGGATGTGTTGGAATTCAAATGAATAGCTAATCAAGACTGATTTCAAAGCCAATGCTTCACAGTTATTTCAAGCTGAGTAGACATGCATATCTGTGCACATGCATGCATGCATGCAGGGCATCCCATATACTAGTGCCATAAACGTTAGATTCGATCAAAAGAATATCTCTGTAAGGCGTTCCCTGACGCACATCACCCAGCTGCAAGTAATACACTAGTTGTAACTTAATCAGTGACTTGGCAATAAATTAAAATACAGTAATCTTTAAAACAAGACTGTCACTGTCTAAGCTGCCACTCTCAGGAGTCTTCTCGAAGACTGACTTGTATGTGACTCCTGCTCCCATAAACTCCAAGATGCGGACGTCCTGACTCTACAACTCCTTCCACTTTTCTGGCTGATCCCTGGGAGAAGCCATTTGGTTGTATTGTGCTGGTAGATAGACTACTCATCCTCTTCTAGTAACTGTGACGTTAGCAGGTTGTTGCTGTTCATCACTCACTATAACGTCTGATTTGTGGAACTTGACTTAGATCTCTTCCTGATTTGGCTTTACCATGAAGGTGTCATTCCTGACAACTGACCGTCACACTTAGACAACCTCTGTAAGGAGACATTCAGTTTTTCAACTGTAAGAGTAAATCAATGGCAAAAGAGATGTTTTTTCTTTCCTCTTCAGCACAATAACTACCCATGTCTGACCGCCATCTCTGTAACTCTTCTCTTCTGACATGCCCATCTATAGTTGCTTGAGTAGAATCCACTCTACACAATCAAGGTGAATTACTGACAACAGAATCTTGTTCATAAACTTCTTCCAATAACAGTTCCTCTCTCTAGTACAATGGGTTCCTGAGTTCAATTATTCAGGGGCATGTTAAAAGCCTTCTTACCAACCCACAACTCATCGGGGAATTCACGCAACCTTTTCTTCATAAGGTCATTAGTAAGAGACAGCACACCAGTTTGTATTGTATTCGCAGTAACATTGTAAGACAAACTTACTTCTGATGATATATACTTTGTTGTAGAGTAACACAAAACATTGATTTCTGCTTAGCCTCAACCTTGCTCTGTGTTCACCCCATCACTAGACCTTCTGGGCAAAGAACACATCTCTGCGGCCAAGTGGCTGGCAAACAGTCAGCACTGAATCAATCAGAATATATATGGCCAGTTCAACTTATCTGCATGGACCTGACATCTCGCGTACTCACAAAGGTCACACTGCATGGCCTTATCGTCTTCTTTCACCTCTTCCTTACAGCTTGAGCACTGGAATGCCACTATCCTCCGTTTCTTCTTCTTCCACGAATTAAGTCTTCGATTAGGATATCCGGCCCTGTTTCGCCATATCTCGGTAAGATCTCCAAAGTTGCAAGGCGCTCCCTGACTCACACCACCCAGCTGCGAGCTAGTTGTAATAATCAGTGACTTGAAAATAAATTTAAAATACAGCAATCTATAGCTGCCACTTTCTTGAACCCCTGCCTTGCACGTGATCCCTGCTCCCGTAAACTCCCAAGATGCGGACGTCCGGACTCTACTAAATATATTTTGCATAGAGCAGTCAATCACTCTAATAAAGCAGTCACGCAGAAGCAGTGTAGCAAGCTATGTAGCTATAAAAAGGATTATATATATGTACTTCATGATTGCGTGAGATTAAATTATTAAACTAGAACTTTATGCATTTTAAAATGCTGGGTTGTTTGACTCTTGTTATCCAGTGATCTCTATTTCCCATATTTTTTACAAAGACTAATTTTCCCTAGCTACAAAAGGTTTAAGAGCTAAAATAATAACATAATATCTAGTCTTGGACATGCCTGGTACCATTCTGCACGCATTAAATGCTCCACCATGCTGTCAACTTTATGTTTTTTTTAAATGCTGAGTTGTTTGATTCCTGTTTCCTTTGTTGTCCAGTGATCTCCAGTGAGTCACTACTCTAATGGATATATGTTAATCATTCAGTCAGTGTAGTGGCTTTGTACAAAAGTTTTTATTGTAATGACATGGTTAACCATGATCATGTGCACAACAATGGGTGTGTTTCTAATACAAATTATAGCAACATGCATTTAGACTTTAAAATCACCAAGTGCACTATATACTTTGTAAACCATTGAAGAGGTTCTCAGAAAACTAATTTATTAATTATGTCACATGTACATGTACAGCAATGCATACTTTTTGAAGTATACGCTTTGTTAAATAACTGTCAAAATGCTCTCTGATTCAAACATAGGAAATCAAATAAATGTCAGAACATATCCTACTATATAATACAGAGTCTTAAAATTTCAACTCATTCATAAAGCTAGACCAACCAAAGTTATGTGAAAGAGTATGCATTCCATTCCTCTCAGTTTGTATATAGCAGATAAACATTGTTTTCTTTTAAACTTCTTGCCCCCTTCAGGCCTTCTGGGTCACTCCTAAATTTGTCTCTTACCACTCATGGAAATGTGCATTCACTTCAACTCTTAATTTAATATGTTGTCATGTCATTAGACTTTGGCTGCAAAGTTAGTGTATTTTTCCCCAACAGAAATCACACTATCCAAACTATCGGGCTGGCACCTATTAACTTTAATGTGTGATGATGACAACTCCATAGCTATATGATCAATTCTCCTTTGTACATGACTGATGTCTGGCTTAGAGAGTATAGTTCAGTTTGTCCCTGTTCTACCTCATTTTTGAGAGTCTGGTGCAGTTAACCTGGCTTTTTCTCAAGTCTGCTATCAGAATTCTTGTATTAGTACAGTTTCAAGATAAAGTGAACCTGGAAATTGATGACTGTTAATTGTAAGTGGAATATCCAAATTACACTGTCCCAACTTTAAGTACCACATTTAGCTAGACTGAATTATGCAAGTCAACACAAATATCACATGTGAGACTACAAGTACAGGACAAAATGAGTAGCCATGATAGCTCAAAGTAGCTCATATAATTATATGCCTATATAGTCTGAACCAAGTAAACTAAATTAAATACATGCAAGCAAAAGATAATATAGTTACATGGAAATAACAAACCAACATGTTATTGTATCTATCACTACAGCACAATGCCAAGTTTTGCAGCCACAGAGTCTAGAGCTTTCTCAAAGAAGTCAATTATATATTTGGTGATTTAGCTTGGATTGAATCATTGACTTCATCAAAACTGGAAGAATCAAAAGGAACCGCCACTGTGTCACATACACCGTCATTATCAAGGAATGGCCTCCCAGTTAACTCCAAATGCTTCCATTTCATCCTATGTGTGTACAACATTGCAACAAAATGGTGCATGTACAATCTGGTATAACTATGGTATACACACATACTCACGCACACGCACACACACACAACACATGAAATCTTTGACACATGGTTGCTTGGCTCAGACATGCATGCCGGCATCTACTCAGACTATATGACAATCTGCAAAATTAAATGTGGGGCTCCATCCCCAGATTCCTGCAACCTTTTTAGCAATAATCCCTTTGAAAATCCTAGGCATGCCCCTACACACTGAATATATATGGTGATAACTTATCAAGACACAAAAATACTGTATAGGATAATAATGACATTATGCAGTCTAGGCAAGTGCCTGAGGAGCCACATAGCCTGGCAACCAGAATTTCCTTTGCATTCAGCCAGTGCTTGGACATCATGACTACTTTTTGAAGAAACGATTTAAAGAATTGTGATGTTACTAGTCCACTGATCACTTCCTTGATTAGCTATAATTTTATAGATATGGAATTCATTACTGAATAGTCATGTACAGTTACCATGACATGCTACACACTGTATAGGGTGATAACGTCACCCTATAGCTACAGTGTGTAGCTAGTAGTGTCACTATTATGATAACTTAGTGACATTATCACCCTACTGATACAGTGTGTATAGCTAGCTAGAATATAGCTAGTGTCATGTGCATGTTTGGAGTCATTACCATGTACCATATAGCCAGCTAACGTAACAATCACCCTACACTGCATGGGAAGTGGGACATTGGAAACAGCTGAAATTGAAAATCTAATCTAAAATCGGTCAAAACTTCATATTAACATGTACCTCTTAATAAAGACCATGCACCTCTGTAATAAGACTACCTCTTAATAAGGCCACTTCATTATAGTAGTTATGTAAAGTAGGTCTGACAAATATGGCTAAGGTGTACTCTGACACAAGAGAACAGCTTTAAAAATGTAATAAATTATCAATCAATCAATCAGTCAGTCAGTACTTAAAAATTAAAATGACAGTTGCAGGGTTGTACAAAAGGATATACTATCTTACCATGCCAAAACCTTAAATCTATATGGTCATGTCACAAATGAAAATGAAGCAATTGTATTCATAATTTACTCTGTTGATACTGAATTTGATGATGGATTTCTCATGAATTGTGTATGATTTACAAGTTGCATAGTTAAAAAATCATCTTGCATGGACTTTATGTTTTGGTAATAGTTAGACACTCTAATAGGCGTCTTCGAGGAATTAAAAACCTGAGGTAACATCCCTAATTACCTGCGCCTTGGTAATTATTGACATCACCTCAGGTTTTATATCCTTGATGACGCCTATTATGCGCATCTAGATAACTATTACCAAGACATAAAATCCAAGATCATTGATTTTGATTTAACTATGCAACTCCTAAATCATGAACAATTCATGAGAAATCCATTATCAAATCCAGTAGTGGAGTAAATTATGCATGAATTGCTCCATTTTCATTTGTGACATGACCTTGGACTTAAGGTCTTGGCATGGTAAGATATATGCATAATAGTATATCCTTTTGTACAACCCTGCAACTGTCATTTAATTTTTAAGTATATATACTGACTGACTGATTGATCAATCGATAATTTATTACATTTTTTAAAAAGCTGTTTTCTTGTGTCACTGCACATGAGTATACCTTATATTTGTTGGACCTACTTGACATGACTACTATAATGAAGTGGTCTTATTACGACGTGTCTTATTGCAGAGGTGGACTTTGTCAAGAGGTACCTGTTACTATTTGACCAATTTTAGTTTTTCAGTTTTCTGTTTCCAATGTCCCACAGGAAGTATCATGGCTACTACAGCGACACATTATCATTCATGCTAGCTAACCCTCGCTGCAATAATTTTTGACACCACTATTCATGGGCAATTGTAAATAGTAGAAATGGAAATCAAAAATAATCAAATCTTCCTATACATGCATACTATATGGTAGAACCCTTGCTTGTTGACCACTTCTGTACAAGACCACATTGTAATATATAGCTAAGGCATAGCTACTTAATCCTATCATTATACCTTGTTATACACACCACCTCTTTAAGATCACAGACCACATATAATAATGAGCCTGACAAGTATAGTTAGGTAAGAGGTAATATCACTCGCTCATTACAGATGCACATATTCCAGGTCCCAAACAATCCAAAGTGCAATTCTTGGCCTTATTAACTCCCGATCTACTTCATAAACCCCATATCAAGGTCAATGTCATCTCCCATATACCATATTTTGGTCCACGCTCAAGTCAAGTCATCAGACTATATCTGTATCATAAATCAATTGGTTTGTGATAGAATGCTGTCGAAGTGTTGTGACTCATTAGTATTAGTATTAGCTAGTATAATTCACTGGTAAAGGAAATGCTTATATACCAGGTCGGATCCAGGGACCCCTTCAGAATTTTTTTTATAGTGCTGCTCATTGAACATACCTAACCCATTGCTCTGATCTACTGTTCAATCTTTCTAAAATTGTATTCATGTCCTTTAAACCCCACCTGCAAACATCCTACTCTATATATAGGCAACAATTAATGATCCAAAGTTTCTACCCATAGAGATCTGGGTATCATTATTTCAACAGATTTAGACTGGGAACCCCACCACCAACACATAATATCAGCTTATCAGTTGTTTGGCTTATTATGATGTTCCTTTTCAACAAACACAACTATACTATATCCAAGAGACATCTGTACTATATATATATATATATATATATATACATATCACTTGTTAGATCCCAAGTAATGTTTTGCTCAACACTATGGAAACCATACCTATTAAAAGATATCAGACTAACTAGAACAGCTTCAGCGTTGCGCAGTGGAGTACATATTGAATGACTATACCAGCAACTATAAATCTCGGTTACTTGAGCTCAAAATTTTGCCTTTAATGTATGTTTTGGACATCTGTGACATGTTTTTTTATCAAAAGCCTAAAAGCCCCTACCAATGCATTAAAATTTTAATATCACTGACTATGTTAAATTCACTTCAGGAAACACACGATTAGGATCTAGCAATAAGCTGCAACACGTAAGAAATATATACCAATGTTCCAGCAGCAACTTCTATTTCAGAAGACTCCCTCATATATATATGGAATGTTTTACTGATAATAAATTACAATGTTAACCTATACCTACTATCAAGTACAAACTTACTAACTTTCTTTGGAATCATTTGAACAGAAATTTGATCCTGACAATGCATGCACTTTTTATTTTGTCTGTCCCTGTATTAACTGTAATACCCCCAACTTTGATCACCAGTTTTATATCACATAAGTAACTATAACTAATCTTAATAATTACTATATAACTACTTACTCCTGGCCACTTGGACCTTCAGATTTTAATGACTACTAGTGATTATACTGTATGTATCTTGTTGTATGTATGCTGTAACAAAATAAATAAATAAATAGCTATAGGCACCTTGAACATAATTCAAACATTTTGATGCAGTTTATGACTAGCTATATAGCTAAATCTGTCTAGCAAATTGCTACCCATATAGGCATTGCACAAGGGGAACTAGGTGGGTAAGACCACCCTCTACATTTAAAACACTCTTTGTCAGCTTAAATAATTAAACAACCTGTTCTAAATTGAAATACTGACTCTACATCCACCTCCTATAGTGACTATATATAGAAATTCTCTGGAGATAAAGAATTATGAAGCTGCATACCACATACCAGGATTATCATATTTAAATATTTTGTGATGCTTGTGTAGGGGACCTTCTGTTTTGTAGCTTGGTAATTGAACATTTAATAAAATGTTTCAACTTAATTTCAGCTAAGATTAGCACCAAAATTATTCTCAAAAGGTCACTTTTTCAAAATTTCCTTCTGGACTTTATAGCTATACCAGCTAAGTAACATTCATACTTCCACCATATAAATATTTACCCAAATTCAATATCAAAAAGTTGATTTTTCAAAATTTCCTTGAGGAAACCTAACATTACACTAGCTAATTCTTTCTAGCTCTATATATTATATTATTAGCATTCATCATAAGTAAGTATACTTCCAGTGTTGAACTCGGCAAATATTACCACCAAATTCAATCTCAGAATGTTAGCAGGGAGCAGCCTATAGGCTTTTACATCATATTAAGTCTGGCTTTTAACTCATGCATGTAGTAACCATTCAGGGGAGAATCCAGACTTTTTAAAAGGGGGTTCCTGAATTGCAACTTCAGCCTAGCTGTAAGTTGAAGACCAAAAAAAAGGTAATCACCTGCTGACATTAGCTGCCCCTCACCATAGATACCCTCACCAACTATATTTCCTCTAATAGAGCAGTCGAGATCGAGATACTGTAATAGAGCTGTCACAGTATTCTTAAGAGGAGCAGTGCATATAGCAGGCTACATGTGGAGTTATAAATGAATATCTCAAGTAAGAGAGGCTCTTTCAAAAGGGGAGTTCCCCCCAATCCGCCCCTGAACATGACGTCCAGTGTTGATGGTTCAGCCAAAATTGCTACCAAATTCAACCCCAAAATGTTAAATGTCCTGGCCCCCAGACCCCTTTAGAAAGCTCAAGCTTTGCATTTCGCGAACTATGCTTTGCACACTGTGGAGTGACTCCTACCTGTGCATGTGCCCTCTCCCCACTTACTTCATTTTTGTAAAGCTATATTCAATTGATATTGTAAATTTGTGTTGACTTCAGGGACAGATTCAGGATTTTTCTAACAAATATTTAAACTATTCACTGAATTGTCGGCATCTGCATCATAGAACTTAAAATAAAGTAATGGATTACATGTTACAATGAAGCCTTTGTACAGAGGTACATAGTCTTTGTAAAGAGGTGGTCTTTGTACAGAGGTGGTCTTTGTGCATGGTTGTTGTACAGTTGGATAAAAGTGCCAGCTTGGCAGTCTTTTCAACTAGGAATGCCTTTGTATTAATGCCTTTGCATTGTACAGAGGTGCATGGTCTTTGTAACGAGATGGTCTTGTGGTCATCAAACAAGGGTTTTACTGTAGCATGTAATTATTATACATGTAGTTTGACCATTTCCGTTTTCCGCGTTTCCGGTTTCCATGATTTCCAATTGCCATTTTACTATATATCAGGTTGGTGGGTCCTACATGAAATTATTTGTTGGTATTGAGAGTAGCCGTGATTGTGCTGCAACGCTCAAGGGGATTGCAGCATTGTTATTCTTGGCGTAGGTAGGTAGGTATTGTGTTTCCGGTTCATTGAATTGCCGCTGTGGCCAGCAGTAGCTAGCTATGATGAATGATCCACGTCAGCAAGGAAACTCGGGGATGGTGCAGGCGAGGAGTATCTTAATTGATGCAGTGGACAGAGTCATTCAGATAGCCACTGCCTCCTCGGCGTCCCAGAGAATTGTAGAATCCGAGCCGGAATCATCGCATGGCGACAGGAATATCCCTTCATGCATCCGACCTTCAGGTAGTGGTATCGCTGCCTCTCGGAATGACGGCATCGATGGCCGACATCAATACCCATCAAACAGCCGTAGTGACCGTGGTGAGGATACGACATCGACAACAAAACCAATCCAGGAGCACAGACGCCTATTCAGATACGGTGGTGGCGCATTCCAACCACCCAAGAGCCTGTACAGCGGAAAAGGAAAAGGCAAGAATACTCGTCGGAACAGAGGTCGTCCGGCGTCAAGCACATGGAAGAAAGACTGCATATGCTTGCGTGAAATGACACAAACACGTAAACCGTCTGCCGAAGAGAAGATGCAACTTGCAAGGCTCGGGCTTGGCCTGGAGGAAGTTTGCTTCGATTGCGACGGTGACGCGGAACATATTCACAGTAGTCTCGCGTGGCCAGACCGCTTTTTTCCGTATATTGGGTGGGGAAAAAAGGGTCTGGTGCAACTCCAATAGCTGTTTACTTCTGAGCCGTCCCCACATTCCGGGGACGCTAATTGAATAACATTGGTCACAAAGGAGGTGCCATGACGTCAGTAAAACTATGAATTATTCCTACACTCCTGCTCCGGTTGTGAGTCTTGTTACACGAAGAGGATTAACTTTCAAGATGCTATAAAAGAGACATCGGAGCAAATTAAGATTCGTTTAGAGGATAAACAGGTCTCTAGTTAACTTACTGACGTCATGGCACCTCCTTTGTGACCAATGTTATTCAATTAGCGTCCCCGGAATGTGGGGACGGCTCAGAAGTAAACAGCTATTGGAGTTGCACCAGACCCTTTTTTCCCCACCCAATATACGGAAAAAAGCGGTCTGGCCACGCGAGACTATTCACAGTGCCTTGCTCACCAAGTTTCCTCAGCTACAGACATGTGGGGGGTACACGTTGTTGAGGCTCAGTAACTCCAGTTCCAGTGATCTCAGAAATAGAGTACCCCGCTAAGGGAATGAATGTTCGATATTTGAGGGACATATTGAATCAGGCCAAACTGTAGCTATATTAGGCCCCTGCAGTGTGACATCTCCGAGCCCATGGAAACTGGAAAAGAGGTGAAGTCATTAATTCATGGATGTTCTCTGTTTATAGTTTGGCTCCCATGCACAATAGTGCACACAGATAGCTATGTAATCACTATACCCTTGTTTTTGTATAGGATGAGGCTATGTGCAATGAGCCACATGAATTTTGCAAGCGGTGTGATCTGTTGATGCCGTTGTCACAACTGCCAAAACACATTCTAGAGTGCCGTAGTTCCTCTGTACTGAAAAGGTATGTATAATATGTAGGTTGTATATGCTAGTGTGTTTAGCTATACCTGCATGGTAAGTGTATACATGTGCATGCTCTATAATTATTATGATGGTGCCAGTACCATCATGTCTATGTGATGATCTATATATATACAGGGCAATTGTGTCTTGGCCTACATTACTATATGAATACTTGTATAGATGTTGCACAGCCAGTGAAGCTCCTCTGGCTAAGGAAATTTGTGTTGGTGACGACTGTGACTTGAGCCCCTCATCCTTTTCTTCATCACCTCTAGTTCCAGGTCCTTGTAAGCTCAGCGGATTACCATTAAATGGAGCATACAATAATGAAAGGTGGGTATGTGCAGTAAATAGCTAGGGTTGCATGCATACAAAATTGCCATATCTAATATAGGAAGAGTTCATCATTAAGTACAGTAGTACTTAATGGTAGGGATCATCAAGGTTCATCATTTCCCACCAAAAAAAATTGCACGAAAAGCAGACTTTCTAAGCTATAACAGCGATTTGTCATCATTGTACTATGAAAACAAAACACACCTATGCTTTCAAAACAGCTCGAAACGCATCCAATGGATTTCTACGAATTTTAAAAAAATATATTATCCGACCGAATTTTCTACTGACTGACTGACTGCCCGACTGACTGACTGACGCGTTCAGTCAAGCGTATCGGAAAACTGGGTACTGCTACAGCCCTAATTCTTTCACAGAAACGCTCAAAATTTCTGCAAGAAGAAACCTTTGACATAGCGCTAAAGATACAGTGTGTGCGCTATTGTCTTACCTTTTATCCTTCTTTACTGCTGCCATCAGCCTTGGTAATCACCAGCACACACGGTAGGGCTTCGCCACCCGGCTTACGCTAGCGCGGGGCCCAAACACTAGCCGGCCAGAAAGGTTGTCGCACTAAATTATTCGAATACACGTGTTGTTTAGAAGTAGACTTTGAGAAAGAGCGAGTTGTTCAACGTCGAACTATATACACGTGTAAGTGAATATATATTAGTGATATCTAAGTGTTGTTTTCAAGTAAAGATAGTTGGCAACGTTTTAATTGCGGCTTGCTTTTCTAAACGCATTTCTTTGCTTTGAACAGCACTACCTATTTAGTGTTATTTTCAATTCAGTTATTGTAACAAGATTGCGTTAACTAAGAGTATTGCTGTTATTATCGTATTGTGTGTTTTGTCCGAGGTAATATTGGATTCACCCATGCCTTCAAAGCAAGCCTCACGGAGAAATAAGAGGAAGGAAACTAACAGGGTATACTATGAAACACACAAAGACACTATACTGTCAAATAAGAAAGAGAAGTACAGTACCGAAGGTAGATCTGAACGTCATGCTGATGAATACTACAAAAAAGTCGCAGCTTTACGTGTGAAATCAGCTGAAAGCACCAAAGCATCTTACCACAAAAATTTATACAAATCTCGTGATGAAAGTGCTGAAGCCTCTAGGGTCCACTATCACAAGGACATAGACAAATCGCGCGAGGAGAGTGCTGAAACCTCCAGGGTCCACTATCACAAGGACGTAGATAAATCGCGGAAAGAGACGGCTGAAGCCTCCAAAGTCCACTATCACAATGACATAGAGAAATCGCGCGAGGAGAGTGCTAAAACCTCCAGGGTCCACTATAACAAGGACATAGACAAATTGCGGAAAGAAAGTGCTGAAACATCCAGGGTCCACTATCGCAAGGATGTCACCAAATCTCAAGCATCTTCCAGATCCTCCACAAAGAAGTACTACTTTCATAATATTGAAGAGTTGTGCAAATTAGCCTAACCTCATCATCAACACCGATCATCGCCTATCAACAAATCAGGGTAGATGTGTGGTGATGTGTTAATGCTTTGATGAATCTTAAGCTATAACTGGTAGCTATTATAACAATGCATGGTACTTCTATGCATAATTTACTTCAGCAAAATTAGTACCATGATAAAATTAATTTGCAATTGCATCCTTATGAACTTAGCATTTGTAATAGATTTTGTTGTAGAAATGAGCAGTGCACAGATGGTAGATGAGAATCACATATTAACATTTCTCAAATTACAAGAAAAAAATAAATTACATTTCAATAAAGCAGTCAACAACTTCTGGTAATGAAAATATAAGACAACTATTTCTGCTGAGAAAGATTTCATTCTACATCACACCTCGCTGTATGGTCTGTATAACAGTCCATTGTACTATGTTACTAGCATTTACATTGAGAACTTGCATGTAATCCTGGAGATTCTGCTAATATGCTGCAGGTGAATAAAAAGTACACAAACAAGTGTAACAAAAAAATTGGAATTTTCAATATGAGTAGGGATCAAAGTAATAAAAAGTACTGAAACAAGTGAGATTTACCACCTGATGCCTTACTACTACACACATATCTTACTAGAACTGCAGAGGGTCTTGAAATGCTGAAACAAGTGACATTATCTACCACCTCAAGTCTTGCTAGTACACACAATCCCTACTTCAGTGCCATTGTCTATAACTTCTCAGGAACTGAAGTAGGGATTGTGTGTACTAGCAAGACTTGAGGTGGTAGATAATGTCACTTGTTTCAGCATTTCAAGACCCTCTGCAGTTCTAGTAAGATATGTGTGTAGTAGTAAGGCATCAGGTGGTAAATCTCACTTGTTTCAGTACTTTTTATTACTTTGATCCCTACTCATATTGAAAATTCCAAATTTTTTGTTACACTTGTAATAATATAGCAGGAGGGTTTATATTATGAACTCTTGCTAATAGTGTATTCTACGTATGTACATGTATTCATTTATACTTATTTTCCAGGTGCTACAGTAGTTCAGCAAATGAGGCCGTTGTGTTGGACAATGACTCAGACAATTTTTCAGACTGGGAGAATAGTAGAGAAGTACAGGCACTGTTGCACAAGAGCATGTAAGTTACTTGGAAAAAACTTGGTCCATGTATGCACTGTTTACGTGTGCTAGTGCTGTATGTGTGTATATGGTTGGTGGGTTTTATCACTTATTAATTGTAATATACAGTGAATCTCACGATCAGCTGGTGTTAGGGGAGCCAACATTAGAGGATGTCATCAGGCAGCACAGATCTGAAGTGTTCAGAGAGGATGACGAGACTCCCCACCGGATTATTATTAGAAGAGATCAATTGCTAAAGGATGCATTGGATGGTGTTTGTGGATCAAGGGTTGAGCAACATCAGTTAAGGATTACATTTCACGGAGAGCCTGGTATTGATGATGGTGGTTTGAAGCGGGAATTCTTCACCCTGGCACTGCAGAAAGTAGCCAGCAATACATCATTGATGGATGGCAAGGAGAGCAGGAGGATGCTGAGGCACAACACCATTGCTGTGCAGGTACTGTCCTTTTTCCAAAAATGCGTGCAACCAAATATTCGGGGGTAATAATTACTATTCAGTGGACTGGACTACTGGACTGACATATTTTTGGTTTTTGCACATTCTATGGTTGGATTTACAGAGTCTTGCTAGTAAGCACCCTTAGGGCACCTGCAGCCCACTTCTAAATGCTGAAGACGAACAACAGAATATGCAAAAACTCTCTTATCTCAATAATTTTGCTACTGTTCATTATGCCACTATACAACACTTATTTCTTACCCCGGTGTGTAGTAATGCTGCAGGTAGTGCAGGGAATTGATTGTGACAGCAATAGTTAATCAGCAATCAACTAGCCAGTAGATGGTATCCTTCGAGTTATATCCTTAGAGCAAGCTAGAGGAGCAAGCAAGCTAGTCTCGCTGCCAGACTTCTGTCTTAGTGCAGGGGCTTATCTATTAAAGATTATAAGTGCCCATACTGAAAAATCTCTAATTAGTAAGCCCCTGCACTGAACTAGAGGCAAGTCTAGAGGTCTGGCCATGCTCGCGAGAGGTTGTATACAATCACTGGACTGGACTAGTGGACTGGACTGGTGGACTGGACTACTGGACTCAGGTATTTTCCCTTTTTAAACCAAATATTTGGGCAACTGGTTGCAAGTATGTTAGTCTCATGTAGTTAGACCACTCCCCCACACATAAAGAAACCACAAAAGAAAGATGTGATCATGCCAGACTTGTCAACATTGCCCAGCTTCAGCTATGTACAGAGGTTCTAATAGTTCTTGCATGTCAACAGATCTAAAACAGAAGTCACATGTGGTAATTATAGTTTAAAGTTCAAAATGAATCAATTTGATTGGTTGAAATCTTGTGCATGTGATTTCACTTGTTAGCTATTGCCGTCGTGCAAAAGCTATAGAACCTTTTTATCAGCTATTGAATAGCAAGACAGTTAACTGTCGCCACTTAATTTAGCTGACTCCATGACTATAACTTGCATGGTTACTACAACACTACATACACATGTACTGTATGGTTTGTACTTCATGATAAGACAAATGGTAGTTGTACAATAGAGATTATGCCAAGAGAGAGAATTGCACACGATTCTAAGATAACAGACAGTGCCAAGTAGACAGATTCACCTGCATGTTTTACATTCAATGTAGCAATAGCTATGACCAGTTGCCCAAATATGTGCTAAAATGAAAACAAACAAAAAAAAACTGAGTCCAGTCCACCAGTTCAGTCCACTAGTCCAGTCCAGTGATTGTATACAACCCATGATGCATAAAATTTTCAACTTTGTGGCATATTGTGGTTTTTATATAGGTCACACCTATGGTATGGCTTATTGTGTAATAATACCATTGCTTGTATCATTAACACATCATGAAGACTCAGTCAGTCATTGAAGTGGTACAATGCATGGTTATACATCTTTCAGTGCTTTATAGTCAGCCTTTAAATTCTGTCAAGCTATAGGTTACTTCAAACAGTCCTTATAAATATGCATCCAGGTTCATCAGTGTCTGTATTAATTTTGTCATCATATTTTGTGATCCATATGCATACAAATGCTTGTTGCAAGTCTAAGGGCAGATCAAAGAACTGCTAAGCGCTACAAGTTGGCCATCACCAAGTCTAGCAGGCTGGTTGACAAAGCTATAATAGACACATGTAGTGGAGGCAGACTGTTGCCCCACTTGAGTGGCTACATGTGGTTGGGATTGTTTATTTGGTTGTGCCTTGTATTGTAATGTATGATGCCAGTATGTAGCTAGCCTTGTAGCATAGAGCTGGGGTGACAGGGTGGATAGTAATTTAGTGTTGCATTGTATTCTATAGGAAAAGGTTTTCTTCAAGGTTGGCAGGCTATTTGGCCTGTCCATAATTAATGGTGGACCAGGTCCAACCTTTCTTGCACCATGTGTTGTGGACTACTTGTTTGGTGGAGTGGACTATTGTACAGTGACTCCATCATTGGAAGATGTACCAGATTCCTTGATAGAGCGAAAGATAAAACAGGCATGTATATATGGCTGATAATGCACATATGTACTGCCTTTTTGCACATTATTTTAAGCAGCTGGATTGCTGAGCTGTTGCTTTGATGTAAAGTTGGGTGTAGTTGTTTTTTTTTTCAGAGACTGAAGTCTATGTGATCATGCTATGATCTTGTGTGGTGCCCATCCCATATTTCACCATTAATAACTGTGTTCGTTTGCTGTTGCAATGGGGACATTCCAAAGATTGCATGAGGTTCCTGAGTTTTGATATCCCTGCACATGTTTACTACTCCACTTGGCTATCACACAGGCCATCTGTCTTCCCTTTATTTCTGAACTGCCCTCCATGCAGCATTTAATCCAAACATTAACAACTTAGAGTATTGCACAATTCACATAATGCATACATCACAGTGATCATTGGGTTTTTTTTTAATGTATACAGGTAGCCGAGTGTGAATCAGATGAAGAACTACAAGCATTACTAAATAGCCCTGCATATGATTTCAGGTTCACTTGTGGGATAGGAGATGCAGCATCTACCATAAGAATATCAGATAAGAATAAAGTTGTAAATGCAATGGTGCTGCATTTCACCATTCTGGGCACAATTGCAGAGCTGGAACAGCTGAAACAGGGCTTGGCAGTACAAAATTTTGATGAGCTGATGAAGAAACAGCCTGTAATAATGAGAACTGCTTTTCAGGCTACATCAAGTCTGACATGTGATGATATAGAGCACTTATTTAGCCGGAAAAGTGCAGATCTTGCTGCCAAGGGCAGCGATAAGAGGTCTAAACAGGAAGCAATCCTTCGTGCATTCTCAACTTACATCCGTGGGCTGAAAGGTATGGATGTAACATAGAGTCAAAATGTGTACACCGTTAATTGGTTTCATATAGCTTTGTAGTTTATGTATTAAGTGTTTAATTTTGCTTACAGATGAAGCCATTGGGGTAAAGCCATCTTTGCAGGACCTCCTGGAATTTTTAACTGGAAGTAGGAATATCCCACCATCTGGATTTCCACCTGATGCTGTACCAGCCATATGTTTTGATTATGTCAAAACAGGACTACCAGAAGTATCCACTTGTGGTTTTACACTATGGTTTCCAGGAAACTTTACTGACAAAGACAGAGATTTTAAAACCAAGATGGATCTTGCTATACTGGGCTCAAAGGAGAGTTTCTTTCGTATGTAACTATAACTAAGTATTTGCAGTTGAACTAGCAATGATTATATGTAAATCATAGTGTTCTGTAGTGTGTGTGTGTGTGTGTGTGTGTGTGTGTGTGTGTGTGTGTGTGTGTGTGTGTTTGGGCTGCTGGGCGGCTAGTTGTTTGTAGTTAACTGATCACTTACACTTTACCAGTATAGCTATATATGTATAGGTGCACTACTATAGTAATAGATTGGTATGTATTATTAAATAACATGTTGATTGTATTATAATAACTGAATTGAAAAGCATATAGAGGTAAACTTTGGCAAATAGCAAGCTAAGTCGCATTTGGCGAAAAAAACTTTGGCGAATTCAAGCTCAATCCGTACCTAATCTCAAGCACTACGAGTAATTGGCGGGTTAAACTTTGGCGAATTTGTAGCGATTCGCTAAAGTTTCCCTCTACAATGGTTATGTAGATCACGTGCAGCGCATGGTTAATCCCTATAGCCACTCTAATTAGTACAGATGCTCTAGGCAAAGGTTGCTGCTCAGAGATGTCGACCAGCGAGGAAGAGTTGTTGGAGGCGTTTATTCGTGTGTCTGACCTTGTGATTATACTGTTAAATGCGATAGATGGTAGTGAAAATGAGGGTGACTTGGACAGTGTCATATACCAAGTGACCAAGCTCTACCGCATTGCACGACTCCTCGATTCCTCGACGGAGGAAACATTGGAAGCCATTGGACAAAGCTTGACTATATTTGAGAATCTACAGGAGAATACGCTAGGATCTCAAGTTGCCTATGGGCCTGGCTTGATTGCTACTGATAGGTCAGGACGACCACGCTTGGATGTACGAAAGGAGCAGCTAGAGTATTTATTAGACATGGGCTTCAGTGGACCCCAGATTGCCACAACCATAGGAGTCAGTTTGAGTACAGTAAGACGAAGAATGGCTGAATATGGGCTAAGTGTCAGTGCGTTATACTCGGATATAACAGATCAAGAATTGGACTCTATAGTGCAAGAAATTAAGGTATTGTTCCCAAACAGTGGATACAGATTAATTCAGGGCCACCTACTAAGCCAAGGTTATAGGATACCTCAACTTCGCATCAGAGACTCCTTACAAAGGGTGGATCCTGAAGGAATAGTGATACGCTGGGCTGCCACTATTGAGCGTCGCAGATACAGAGTGCGGTCACCACTCTCCTTGTGGCACTTTGACGGCAACCACAAGCTCATCAAGTACCAGTTTGTTTATTATAGATTGATGTTAATTTTCCATGTTTTTAACATCAAATTTTGAAGCGATTAAATAACATTTAAATTGTATATATGAGACCCTACAGCTTTTAGGGATGCAAGCCCAGAAACTTTACTGCATACTCATGCTACGTATACATCATTGCTATGACTGTCCCTGCAGCCTTGCAACACAAATTACAGTGTAAAACAAAGTAGGTAGTGGCACTCCAAAAAAAGTATTATAGGCAATAACACACCCAGTTACAAAGGTTTTTGATCTGCATTTTAATGGCTGACAAAGGAATAAGGCTAAAGCCTCTTGTTTGTAGTATAACTACGTGCTGGAGAATTTGTTGAATATTGTTGTACAGTCATGTAAATATGCTGCAGTGAGGCACTGGCAGATATGTATGGATAACATGACAGAGAATCAAAATAGGGATTGTGGTGTACTTTACCCCTCCAGCAACCCCTTAATGGCTTTTTTCAGCAATTACTGTTAGCTTTTGTAATTTGCGATGTTTTGTTCATCTAGTATATCCACAGGTGAAGTGATAAAATTTTAATGGGTGCTTTGATTGTCAGTCATGTAGAGTTTTTCTTGCAAAAATATAGTGCTTGGACTTTAAATTTTGTTGGAATAATAATATTATATGTGTGATATACCATCTTTCTATGGGGTAGTAGGCGTGCACGTGTTTAGTGTAGTTTAATGTGTGTATGTACTTTTGGTGTGTATAGTCATTTAAAAAACTGCATTTTGACAGGTGGCGAATTGTTATACATGGATGTGTGGATGGTTACTCCAGGATACCTGTGTACCTCAATTGCTCAAACAATAACCGAGCAGACACTGTGTTATCACTATTTAAAAAGGCTGTGGAGGAGTATGGACTTCCTTCTCGAGTGCGGTGCGATCGAGGTGGTGAGAATGTTGATGTGTCTATGTATATGCTCAATCATCCTTTGCGTGGACCTGGCCGTGGGAGTGTGTTGGTTGGGAAGAGTGTTCATAATCAACGTGTGGAAAGGATGTGGCGTGATGTCTATGAAGGTGTTACTGGATTATACCACAGCCTTTTTTCTTACTTAGAGAACATATCTCTTCTTGATCCAGACAATGAGTTACATCTGTTTTGCCTGCACTACGTGTTCATTCCAAGAATCAACAGGCACCTACAACTGTGGAAGTTGGCTTGGGTGAAGCATCCAATGCGATCAGAGCGTAACATGACCCCACAGATGTTGTGGACTGCTGGACTCCAAAACACAGCCTGTTCTGGAAGTGACCTTGCTAAGGAAGTATTTGAGTCTCCAGCTGAGGTATGTTGATGTTACGATGTATAGTGTGGCTTTTCCTATCCATTCATACAGTTACCATGTGTTTCTTTGATCTGTATTGTACATGCATGGGTGTCAGAGCCAAGCAACCATTGTGTCATACAGTGCATGTTTATATATGTGTGGGTGTGTGTACTTGTTTTGTTCAGCATGCACAAGCAAAGTATACAGTAATTACCAATCAGTTTATATATAGTGCTATCCTGATAGCATAGAGTCTGCCAGTGAAAGTGCCATGCATAGTCTGGTAAGTAGATGAAACTGGAACCTGGAAAAAATGGTACAAAGGAAGTTTGGTACCATTTTAAAGCTATAGAACAGCATATCCAAAAAAGTCCCAAAAATCCCCCTTGGAGAATTTGTTTTATATTAGTTTAAAATTTCCATGTGTACAAGCAGCTGCTAACAGTTATGACCAGATCTGCAAGAACCCCACATGTTAGTTAGTACTAGTGAATTTTTTGAATTAAATTTTCTTTAGGTAGCCCAGGAATGGTTAACTAAAGTTTCAGCTCTATTCTATAAGACACCAGCTGTCAACCATTTGTTACAAAAGTAATTTTCCCAAAAATGGATTTTTGGGATGTTGGATACATTATTCTCCATTAAACAAAACTTCAGATCTGTTGACCATTTTTTCTGGGTAGCTACATTGCCCTTTTTGCATTTGACTACTGGACTATTAATAAATAAGTCTATTTGAATGTCTACCTGGTACTCCAGCCCATTATAATGATAATTAATTGGGTCACACCTGAGACCAAAATCATTGCCTCAATATAATCATAGATATACTAACGCTTACCGGGATTGGAAACGAAAGTTGCGATTACAGATATCCATGTTTCGCCTGACTTAATAATTTTACCTCATTGTGCTACACATGGCGTTAGGTAGGGTCCAGAATCATTGCTGTATGTGAAAAATACAGTACCGTGTTGTTGTATCAATAATTGGAGCACATAGTGGAAGGAATTATGACTCACCATACCAAATTTCAAAATGGTTTGTGGGCTACGCATGTACCAAAAGGAAACCGAAACACAAAGTGAGTTTTGTCTTAAAACCTACTGAAAAGTGACAGTCTGTCAAATGCAACTACACTAACGCATAGAACACGTCTACAACTTTTAATAGCCTGAATATGGCCTAACGTAAGCTTCACTAGTCGTCTAGGGGTGTTCCAAAGCAGCTGTATGCTTAGTTACTGGTGACACGGCCCAATACAACTTCAGTTTCAACTCTGAGCGCCGATATTAAATACTAGCTATTTCTATCCTCTAGTAATGCAATACTTTTGAGACAGTTCTGCTGTATGTACTGTAAGAAGCAGTCTGCCACACTTGGAAGTAGCCAAGGCAAAACACGGATAACTTCAAAGGGATTTACTGGGGTACCAATAGGGAAATTTTGAACCGATCCGATATAAACCGATATACTGATTCTGAACACTGATACCGATCTGATATACCGATATAACTAAGTGTAGCTATTTGTATTTGAGGAACCACATATGCCATGTTCAACTTTATTTTAACTACTGAAGAAACAGTCTTAAGATTATTGGCTATGCTTGGTTACCCATGGTGCTGTGGCCTCTATTGACAGCTCAGACTATAAGACACCCACAAATATTGTAATACATGCACCTGCCAAGATTAGTCCGGATTACTCCGCATTTTAATGGCTTGTAGAGATGGCTGGTTGTTTTATGCTGTGCTCTTGGTTCATCTTATTGCTGTTTCCCCAGGCCCACCACTATGAGTGTTTATTGTATGATTGGTAAGCTTTGTGACAACAAAATAGTAAGTATCCACACACTTAGATGGCTTCGCGTAGAGTACTGCTTTTAGACAAGGAAGATAACTACTGTTTCCTGCCCTTGTTAGCTAAATATGTGACCGGATTTGCAAAAAGGTACCTTTTTCACACACAAAATCTGGCCCATTTTTTGAACTTTAAAAGCTTCATAACTTTTTGATCATGGTGTATAATTGCTTGAAATTTTCAATGAATGTAGTACAATATCTGGCTACATTTTGATACTAAGAGCTAGTTAATCAGTATACAGAATCAAGTGTTACATCATTTTGTTTGCTGGTATGTCAAATGTGTGGAAAAGGTACCTTTTCGCAAATCCGGTCACATATAGGGTTTATAATGTGGCTTGATCATTGGACAGTGTCCTCAAGATAGTTCAGTTGTATATCGGTGTATTGTATCGGTTTTTAACAGCAATATCGGCTCCCACCGATATAGTAGAAATGTCTATATTGGCCACCGGTACGATATGTATCGGTATATCGGTACACCTCTAATTTACTGCCCATTGTATAGTTTCAATGTAAAACTATCACGTGCGCACTTTCCGTTTCCAATCCCGGTAAGCATTATTATATCTATGATATAATGAAGTTACAAGGTCATAAAGTGTACCTCATCTGTGTTTGGAGCCTACTAGAGATGGCCATTATGGCAAGGGGATCATATTAAGTGGCTTCAGTTGGGTATTCTCTTCAAAAAGAATCTGAAGGATGCATGAAACTCTTGGGCATTTGTTGGTCTTGTTACATATGGTCATGGTAGTGCATGATGGCTCAATAGTTAAAATTGTAGTATTTAAATCCATTGCAGTTTACTTATTGCAATTCATGTTAATTGTAATAGATGGGGCTGGAGACTTGGCCATGATGGTATGGCATTGGTAATATATCATGGTTCATTTTGCTTGCTGCTGAAATGTGTTTCTTCATTCTCAGTTTCATGTTCAGTAAAGTAATTGCAAAAAAAGGAGCTGCACTACCAACCTAGCTAGGGGATGGTTAAAATCTGGACCGGACCAAATGTCAATCTTGCAAATAAACCGATTTACACAATTTAGACTATGGCATGCATAGCTTGCTTTGAAGTTTCAAGAGCATAATTATGATGACTCAGACAGTAATGTACATGGTGAGCACTCACACAACTACATCCACTCTAAAATAACCTGACTACTAAGAACAATAGCTGCAAAATTGTTCTTTCTGCTGAGTGTACACACAAGAGTAATAGCCTGAGTTACTTCTTTAAACCAAATGGCTACTGATGACTATAAACTAAGAACGGTAAATTATTGCTGTTAAAAACCGATACAATACACCGAACGACTGCGTATTAACTAAGTAGGAATATATGCTTCATCAAGGGGTACATTTTCGTAATCTGTACATGATTTGAAACCTGATTTGTGATTTGGTAGCTGAAGGGCATACATGGTTTGTAGAGGTGTTGTACCCCCTATATATGAGCCTAGATGTAACTAGATTCCTGGAGTAAAGATTTTGTTCTATTTAGAACTAGGGATGAGTCTATTTTGCTTTTTTTCTCACCTATTTTTCTTTCCAGCAATTCTTTTTTACCTACCTATTTTGCTCAATATTTTGCTTGTCAACAATCTATTTTGCTCCATAGTTGGTGTACAATGTAATAATAATAATTACATGTAATAATCAATAAGCACTGTTTACATACACTATGGTGTTTAGATATTAGTGATTGTATCTTAGCATGATTGATGCCTCCATATAATCCTTTAATGAATTTCCTTGTAGGTCACCAAATCCTGAATTCAATAGTGAGAACACCCTTTCTGCAGCAGCCGAGGAGGGCTGTATGGTCAAGACCTTCTTTACAGCATTTGACCATAAAGGCAAATCAGTTGCATTGAGCTTCCACCATTCCAGAGCAGCAAGTTCATCACTAATACCATCCGCCTTAGCTACATAAGAAGGAAGTTCAGCCTTCAAATTTTCAAGCTCGTCATCCTTAAAGAAGGGAACAACCTGCAATGCATTTACATGAGAAACATCTGGCTTAAGCATTACTATCTTGTGCGGATTGAAAACTCTCACAGCCTTAAAAACTAAAATTTGCTCCTTTAAGGAAGAATCTAGCAGTTCTTGAAAGTAATCTAGAGCTGGTTGCATACAGCTTCGAGCATAGCTGCGATGCCTCTGCTGTGCAGTTGATTGAGTAGTGATACTGCGAATAACAGCTTCAGTGTTTGGAGTATGAGCTGCCCTGACTGCTGCAACAACAGTCTGTACTATTTCATAAGCTGTGAAACTCAGTGGCCCATCTCCTTCAAGGTTATATGTAGCCTTAACAAACACCTCCCCCCAATCAATAACAGCAGCAAGCTCAAGCTTTAAGTGTTTAAGCTTTTCACGGTCAGTTAAAATAGCTAGTAACTTTGGACGAGATGCAGGGCCTAAGTCTGTATTTTCACTTAGGAATGGTTCGATATCACCAAACTGGAGCATTATTTGCTTAAAAATTTCCCATTTGCTCCACCACCTGGTAGCACTATACGATGCCATTGCCTTTCCTGTTTGTTGTTTCCATAGAAATTTGGCTTTAATGCTATGTGAAAAAAGTGCTAGCCAATTACCAATAAACTCAGTCAGGGTTGGTACTTTGAAGTGCTCTCCAACACGATCAAAAGCATGGCTGAAGCATCCAATATCTATTACATTAGGGTAAACAATCTTCAATGTCCTCATTGCTACACTGTTAACAGATGCTCTATCTCGCATAGCAGCAATAAGATGGCTGGAAGAAATGCTGTAGAACACTGAAAGCACTTGTACCAATTCGTGTGCAATTTCTTCCCCAGTGAGAGATTTTGAAAGCAGTTGGATGGCTAGAAGCTGCTGTTGAATTTCAAAAGAATCATTTACAAAGCGCACTAAGACTGCTAATGCCTCTCCACTATGAGAGGTACCATCAAAAATGACACTCAAGAACTGACCCTGGAGTGATTGCTTAATACGTGCCTTTTCTTCTTCTAAAATAAAAGGAATAAGGTCAAACATAAATCTGCGATCTGTAAGGCGATAGCCTGTCTCCTCAAAAAGACTACGAAACTGGTCAACCTTACTTAGTGGTACACCCGCTTGAAGAAATGTTTTGACCACTTTGACTCGGAAAACCTGCTGTTGTTCCGGAAGAGTCTCACCTCGCCCATGAGCTTCTGCATTATACCTTTGCAGAGATTGTGCAATGTCTGAGTCTTTAACATTCCTTTGTTGCAGCTTTTTCTTTCCATTAGCATGTTTAGTAGACTTTAAGTGATACTCAATACTGCTCTTTTTGAGGGGTAACTCTTCCCGGCATCCTTGGCAAAAAAGCTTTCCAGTAGCTACAGTAAAGGGTTCCTTGGAATATTCGATTACTCTTTGCTGGGGCTTGATCGTTTTTGGGTTGCTCTGCGAATTCGAATGTAATGCTCTCTTCCTGCCAGCTGGTGGATTTTTGGCAATTTTTCTCTTACGAGAGAAGTCAGATGCACTTGGTGCCTTTAGCACACTAAGCAAGGACACTCCACTAGACGTTGGCGTCGTTGAGTTGCTGGCACTTCCGGTAGAACGAGTCCTCGAAGTTGTACTAGTCGAAGTTGTTGTAACATCTGACTCGCGAGACGATTCACGGTCATCATCATTACTAACAATGCTAAGACTGTCATCTACTTCACTAACATCGCTTTCAGCACTTGAACTGTAGTCAATGCGTTCTATCACATCCATTGTAGACACTATTTCACACGTGATTATTCGCTAACATGTATTGTGGGTTCGCCTTCGGGTCAAAGTTCAGCTAGAGCCATACTCATTTAACGTACGAGTGTTAAACGTAGCTATGGTAAGTTGTTACTTGTGTTAGTTATGCAGTTACATTCACACTGTCTGAAACAGATCTGAGATTAACAAATTTTGCTTATTTTGCGCCTATTTTGCTCGATTTTGCTCCTATTTTGCTCGATTTTGCTCCTATTTTGCCAGCATTTTGCTTGTTGCTCTTGTATTCCTATTATTCCAATAATTTTGCTGGCGAAATTGACGCATCCCTATTTAGAACTTGGCTTGGTATGTATAGAAATGCTCCATTGGTCATCCATCACCACTGAAATAAGTTTAACGGTTAACTCTTTGTTATCTTTAACTCTTGTCACTTTGCAAAATGCAATTCTAATAAATTTGGGCAGTTACTCATGCATGTAATGTACAGTTGAGCACAGAAGAAAAGAACTTGTAGTTTTGTAGCAATTGTTTAATTTACTGAAATGTAAATGTAGTAGAAAACATGTAGTTTAGCTTAGTTAGCTTGTTTTAAAGTGGGTGTAGTTTCATGCATGCTCAATGTTGCTGTCCGCTGAGTCACTATAATTATGTTCTTGGCAGAGTGGCTACAAGATGAGGAGTGTACTGTGTACATTTTGGTTTATTGTGCAAATCAGGTTGCTTGCAAAATTGACCTTTGGTCCAAGGTTGTAACGGTGCCCACCTTGCTAGGAAGGTTTCAGTGGTTGGAGTTTATTAATTAACTGTTTGCATACTATATACAGTGTACCTGGTACATGGGGGCATCGTGTATATAGTTGCAATCAAGTGAGTATACAGCACCTTTGTAGATATACCAGTTACATTGTTTGTACACACATAGGATGAAATGGAAGCATTTGGAGTTGACTGGGAGGGGCCAATGCCACATCCTGATGATGAAGGTGTATGTGACACAGTGGTAGTTCCAGAAATTGATTGTCCTTTGGATTCTTACAGCTTTGACGAACTCGATGATACAATCCAACCTCTAGCTGAAACTACCAATTATGGAATTGATCTCTATGAGAAAACCCTGGACTTTGTGGCTGCAAAGCTTGGCATTGTGCTGTAGTGGTGGATACAGCTATTGAAACATGTTGTTTATTATGTATCTTGTTTTGTTTTACTTGTGTAGGACCTTTTTAGTTCACTTGGTTCAGTCTATAGACATATATAATTATGTGTTACTTTGAGCTATCATGGCTACTTGTTCTGTACTTGTGATATTATTATTAAACTTGCATATGGGTGTGGTGAAATACCAGAGCAGCAATTGGATGTATATAATATATAATACTGCTAACCTATTGCTGATCAGCAAGATTTATAATTGGGATGTATGGTCACTAATTATTGAGATGGTCTTATTAATGAGGTCATTAAGTATAATTATACCTTAGCTATATTTTGGACCTACTTGACATGGTCACTGTAATGAGATGGTCTTATTAATGAGGTAATGAAGTATACCTTAGCTATGTTTGGGACCTACTTGACATGGTCACTATAATGAGGTGGTCTTATTAATGAGGTCATGAAGCACACCTTAGCTATGTTTGGGGCCTACTTGACATGGTCACTATAATGAGGTGGTCTTATTAATGAGGTCATGAAGCACACCTTAGCTATGTTTGGGGCCTACTTGACATGGTCACTATAATGAGGTGGTCTTATTAATGAGGTCATGAAGCACACCTTAGCTATGTTTGGGGCCTACTTGACATGGTCACTATAATGAGGTGGTCTTATTAATGAGATCATGAAGCACACCTTAGTTATGTTTGGGACCTACTTGACATAACCACTATAGTGATGTTTATTAATAACATAAAGTACACCTTAGTTTCACTGTATTCGTGTACTTCACATCTGGACTACATGTACATGCAATGCAATGTGCATGAAAAGAAAAGGTGAAGTGTGCACAAGAAATTTTTTGTTCTTGTTTATTAGTATGTTCCTATGAAGGCAGACATGGGACCAGGGGTGGTCCATATTCCTGAAACTGTGTTTAAAAAACATTGGTAGAAGTAACAGTATTATTAGACTATCCTAATAGAACTACTTGACAAGTAACAATGTTCAGTAAACTGCACACTATACTATACAGTGCTACACAAAACTTACTAATGGTACATCTAATAGGTACACGGTTAATGCTCGTTTGTACTAATCACTTGTATTACATTTTCAATGAAAAATTCTCTCCAGCAATATGTGATTAGGTCATTATGTTTTTGTATGTGCATGAGATTCTCAGGTAAATTGTTCAAACATTGTAATTCCACAGGATATAGCTATGACCAAATACTTATCTTTCAAATCATGCAAGCAGCAAGAATTTTTCGTAATACTTCTGATTTTGGGGAATTATTATCATGAATTTTACAAGTTTGATAGCTTTTGTGAAACACTAGGCAAGCAGTGCCATTCATGAAAATAAAACTGTGAACATGATGGAAATTAAGTGTTTGCAAAAGTTGCATCCCCTGAAAATTATGTGGTAATAGAATAAAAATGCTGTGTTTTGGTCAGGCCTGTTTAACAACCAATTTAACAGGTGTAGTGTAATCTGCAAAACCTGGGTACACACAGACAATATAAGATTGTATGTGAACTGTAAGGTGGTCTAATCTGTTCTATGGTTTTTGATTATGTCATTACTTGCAATTTTGCATAAATGGGAAGATAGTGGTTTCACCCATGTTGGTGGTAGCTATAGCAGTTGAGATACACTGTGGACTTTTTGCTAATATACGTTTAACTATATCATGCCAATATAAAACTGAAACGAATGTTTGTTTCAACAATTTGTACCTTATAGTGTGGAATTTGATAGCCTGTTGACTCTATACATAAAAATGTGTTTAGGATAGCATGAGAACACTGTATTTTTTCCAAGTAATGGTAAATAGGAGCATATACCTCTACAGAAAGTTGTACCTTCTGCTAACTTCAACCTGATACAAGCAATCCATGCAATATACGGTATTTGGGTACACCTGTAATGATATAAAAAACAACAGAACTTTTAGTTTTGCAAGTTGGACAAATCATGATAAAACTGTCCCTATAAACAACTAGGTAAACAAATTAATGGAAGTTTGCTTACTTTATATATGCAAGCATTTCCAGATTTATGATAAGTATACAGTTTGGACTTTTTGTTCATAAAGTGCTTAGTGGCTTCCCAATAGTGTTCATAGACCACTAGCTCTACACTTTAGAGTGATACTTCTTCCAATTGGTACATCACCATCAGTTGGGTGGTCTGTGATCTCTGGAGGACCTATATGCACAAGTACTACATATCACACCACATAGCAACAATAATATACTGACAGTAATTCATGCCTCACAGCACCAGCATGCATTATATTATCACTCTTCATTCCTGTACTAAGTGTACTATAGTGTTATATCACTTGACACTGCCATTATGAGTGATCAATGGTAGCTTTAGTATGAATGCGTTATGATCAAGGCAAATGGAACACTTATAATGCAGTGCTTGGCTGCCATGCTGGTGTTTTTTCAAGCTACACTTTGCCTAACACATAACAATAGTTAGGATTACAAAAAAATAACACCATCTTTTAAACAACGCATTATAATTTCTGCATACTTCAGATGGGGTTACATTTATCAGAATCCTTGATAAATTATGCATCGGGTGATATGCAAGATTTTGCTTAGCAACCAATGAAAAAGACAGGAGAGAGCCTTGTACAGTGAATTTGTGGATCCAGGTATGAAATTGTAATGTGAAAAAACCTTGTATATTTGTGGTGTATCTTTGTAGAATGGCCAGTTAAGCCATTTGTTCAGGTGGATTCTTAATCAGTATGACTCACCTCATCAAATGAGATCAAGTTTATCGAATTTGGGTAAGGGCAACCCAGCACACATATGAGGTTTGCGTACTGAGGTAACGAATTTCTCCTATAGAAAATTGTATGGAGCATGCATTGTGGTGGAGTCAACTGTTGACAACTGCCACTATGAAAGTGTTACAACAAAAGTTCAAGTTCAGATGCCCTTGTATAGAGAAATTCAAGGGCTTTATTTCTATGCATGGTTTGTCAGGGTAATTATGGATTCTAATGAGTACACTTCAGTTTGCCTTATTTTTAAATACATGTATTTTCTATAGAGGATATGCATACTGAAAACATTCTAATAAGCACGTGATCTTTTGATGGTGAATGAAGTGCGAATAGATTCATAGCGTGGCAGTATCAGCGATTCTTACAGAGCGGTAATTTCTTCTACCCAGGAGATAGTATAACTGGCGAGCAAAATGCTTCCCGTAGCGTCAGTGGTGAGTTATAGTCCTAGCAAAGTTATCAGCGTTTCTTACGGAGAGGTGATTTCTTCTACCTAGGAGGTAGTACGCCTGGCGAGAGAAAGTCTGCCCGTAGCATTAGTGGTGAGTTATAATAGTCTGAGCCGCATTGGCTACCCATACTTTTGTATGGGATTTTCACAAAATTTTGCTAGTTGTTCACCATCAACTTTTTGTGGAAAGCGCTGCCGCACTACTGTAATTGATCATTTTTCTTTTGAATAATATAGTGCACATATCCTCTATTGGGCAAGAAACAATCGCTGTTGACAAGATTTTTTAACTGATTAGTGGGACCAAGCTAAAGCTACAAAAAGGACATAAAGTACATAGCTTTTAGGCTGTTTTTAATCATATCAAAACTACTTTGTACATTTTGTCAAATCCAACCATTCTACCAATGGTCTAATTTTTTTCACAGAATACAAAGTTTTACCCTTACTTCTGAAGAATTAATCATTAAAATGATGTAATATATCCCTCAGGTTAGTCAAACAAGTTGATTCAAAAAACCTTGTCATTTCTTGTAATTCCCTTGTCCAATACAAAAACATGCGTTTTGCACTATATGAGCTGCTGCCATAGCAACATCCGCCATCTTGTAGTACAACTCGTTTTGCAAACCTGGTAGCGTTGCTTTCAATAAGAGTAAAACAGTACCCAGGAGGTAGGGCTTCTTCTGCATTCCACAGCAAAGGTTGACCTGGTTAAACGTACGCTTTCCCCCACGCTACCAGGGTTTCAAAACGGTTTGTACTCCAAAATGGCGGATGTTGCTATGGCAGCAGCTTACCTGAAAAGGGTCTATACAGAAAATACAAAAGTACAGGCATTAATTAGTACCCAAATTTCTACAGCACATTATGCAATGAAAGATAGCCCTTGAATTGCCCTATACAATGCCACCCATACTGTGTTTGTAACATTACCAGTGTCATTTATTCATTGTTGATTAAGGCACAATGCACACTCCATACAAAAATCTACTGGAGAAATTAATTACGTGGGTGGACAAACCCCCCAAAAGTACAACCTGTTATCGTTATCCAAACCGCTAAACTTGGTATCATTTTATGTGAAGCGTACTGACTTAGAATTCCCGTACTGAGTATTTAACTGGCAATTTTACATAGAAGTCTTACAGACCTTCAGCACTTGTGTTGTAAAGCCTAATAAATAAATAAATGAAAGTACACAAAAAACTTTTCCCAACATATTTTTATGTACCTGATGATGCGTAATTCACCAGAACAAGCTAGGCTCTTTCTGCCCTTTCCATTCATCTCAGAGCAAATCTAATATACCACGGGCTGGGACTTGCCTCACATAAAGAAATCCAATAAACCAAACCTTGTTTCTGTAAACTGAAGTGTGCAGAAGTTATGGTGGTTTGTTTACGAGGTGGTGTACTTTTTAACAAAAAACGGGTAAAGCCTAGCGGAATCCGGTGAGTTAGTTTTGATAATGCCTATACTTGAATTGAGGTTAAAATTAGTTATTTGTAAAATTTTCGAGATGTTACAATAGCCTTTTTTGATATGCTAATAAAGTACAATCATAGATATACTAACCCCAGGTAGGTAGCTAGCCGCTACAGTGATAAGAGACAAACGTGACAAGGTACAAAAACCAACGAAAACACATAAGCCTACCTAACCAGCCTGGTGGCGGATTCTCCAAGTGAAACTCCTTCTATAATCCACATTACAATCCTGGGTGATCAAAGGAAGTAGCTGGAGAATTCCATTGTTTTCCTCTCAGTATAAAAATGGTGGACGGCCGGTAATTCACGTGATTTTTGGATTGCGTAATTACTGCCACGCCTTCTTTAAATAAAAGACACAAATAATATCACCCCCGAATATATATTCTGCACCTCTAATTCGGTGCGGACCACCATGCATAATTGCATCGGATTTTGACACTAATTATACACCATACCAATATGGTAGGCCATTTGTTTCAAAATGATTATTTGATATGTTCAATGAATTATTTGATATGTATCAATGAATTATTTGATATGTTCAATGAATTATTTGATATGTTCAATGAATTATTTGGTATGTCCAATATTTGGTATGTGCAACAAATTATTTGATATGTTCAATGAGATTATTTGATATGTTCAATGAATTAGTTTGGTATATTCAATGAATTATTTGATATATTCAATTTTAGTGTTTTATTTTTGTAAATTTTATTTTTGCGTAACAATAATAAAATATTTTTTTGGTTGGTATCGTTATCACAATCAGAACGATCTAGTAGGTAGCGATATTGGACAGGCTGATCACGAGAGTAGCGAGAGTGAGAGAAAGCCTAGTACAATAACACAGCAGTGCGTTCTGCTACAGTTGCTCAGTAGCTACTTTAAATTTAAGACGATGGATGGTGAGCAAGCTGAGGTGAGGTTTTGTATGTGTGCATACATATTGGCAGCGTAATCTGTTCACTATACTACCCGATTTACGGCAGCTAGCTAGGTGGGATGAATTAACACGTTGTCACACATGCTCAGTGCCGAGTGCATCCGCTCGGAGTGCATGCGGGTGTACGGTCTCATGGTCTAGGATTGGTGAATAACATGGCTGGGATGACCTACTGGCATGTCGGGTGTAAAATTCGCTGCCTGCCACAGCCATCCAGCTCACGCGGCCTCAGCAATACCACGGAAACCTAGCGGCCAGATTATTTCTGAGGTAGCTAGCAAGCTATAGCTAAAACAATAACATTATACCATGTCAATCAGATAATTTGATATTTACAAGGTTTTCAGATACATAAGCCATTAAAAACAAATTGCATAACTTTGTGGATTGCAGTGCTAACTAAATTCCAGTCACTGAGGGGTCATGCATTTTTAAAATAGCAACAAACATGCATTGTTACTAATGTTTTTCACAGTGGATAAACACTCCTATATCACTGAAGAATTCTAGCAAAAGCAACGCATGTCCAACAGAGACTTATTCATATAGTAGCTAGCACTGACCTTACCCATAGTTAACCCAATAATATTATATAGTAATGATTATATACTGTATATTATGCAGATTATTATTATTATTATTATTATTATTATTATTGATAATGGATACACACAACACTAAATACAAAAATATGCTTAGGCACTAGGCCTTTGTTCATATCCATGTCCTTGTTGTTTCCAATAACAGTCCAATTGTTGTTTAAAAAGAGCTATAGTGGGTGAGGATACTACATGGTGTGGGAGTAAGTTCCAAATGTTGACAACTCGTTGGGTAAAAAAATTTAATCTCTGTTTTGTTCTACACTGCTTCTTAAAGAGTTTCAAAGAATGTCCTCTGGTATTTGATGTATTCAACGTAAACAGTTTAGACCATTCAATGTCATAGTACCCTTTTAATATCTTGTAAGTTTCAATCAAATCTCCTCGCTCGCGTCGGCAGTAAAGTGAATACAATTCTAGTTTTTGTAATCTAGTTGAATATGGAAGCCCGTTGAATCCTTTAATTAGCTTAGTTGACTCAGGTGCTGAGGGAAGTTGGGTTAATGCAACTTGCTTGGAACTTTGAGCGGGAAAAAGTGAGAATGTAAATTGTTATGTATTTAAAATGATGTTCCTCTTCATTCCTGCAGGTAACACCAAAGCTCGTACCAAATTTAACTGATGCACAATTAACAGACTTGGGTGTCACCACAATAGGTGACAAAGCCATGTTGAGAGCAGCTTGTCAAGTTTCTAGAGGTATAGTTAGTTCAAGAGGTTTTAAGCTTCAGGCTAGCTGAACTGTTTTAATGTTAAATTGTGCTTTTATGATTGTTGATAGGTAACACCAGCCGCCAACTAACTGCCATACAAGAAGCCAGGGGGGTGATGGGCTGTAGACCCAAATTTGAATTAGGTGTTGTTCCTCCTACCAAGAAAGGAAAGCGCAAGTCAACAGTACTGACTTTTACAAGTGCCAAGCGCCGTCACAGCATTTGCAAAAACTTGATTGTTTTTAAGCACATGGGCTCTGATAATTTATCAGAATTCTCACGGTTAGATAAGTACATTCTTTTGAATGGGATGGTACAGTTTGATTTGAATTCTACTGAAACAGAAATTCTTGATAACATATGCAATGTCATCACCAGCTCCTCCACTTCTCCTGAAGTTGATCTCTCTCATTGCTCACCTCAAGATATTGAGTTCATCAAATGTGTTGGGAGAATATGTCGAGTGTCTCAGACGGCACCAGATTTTACTTGATCAGGCACTGCAGTGAAGCATTTGTGTGGTCAAGGAGGTTTATATGTTCGACTGAAGTGGGATGCGGTAGTGAATGATGACAATGATGATCGTCCTGATGAAAGTGACAAGGAAAATGATGACGATGATGAGTTACTGGAAACACCAGGACCAGTATCAATGCCAGGACCAATGTCAACACAAAAACCAGTGTCGACACCACCAATATCAATAGTACAAAGACCAAGATCAGTTTCAACACCAGTACAAGGACCCAGATCAATGTCAACACAATCAGTGCACAGACCAGAATCAGTATCAACACAAAGACCTGGATCAATGTCAACACCACAATTGGTGCAAAGATCTGGATTAATGCCAACAACTAGACCATTGCTGATACCACTGAGCAACAGTCTTGAGAGTTTTCCAGGCCCAAGTATTGCTCGTGCATCACCTACTCTGGTTCTTGATTCTGTTAGCACATATGAGAATGGTTTTGATCTCTCAGCAATTTATGAGATGTTTCCTGCTTTCTCCAAACATGCAATTGATGTGATCCAAGGGCTGTCATCAATGAACAATGAGAAAACTATAAACATTTTGCTGGACATTGATTCTCAGAAGATCCTCTCATTGTTACAACAACAGAAGATGAATGGTCCTCCAATGAAAGTAAGAGTTGAAGAAGATGATTTGTTAAATGACGCTCTGTTGTTTTATAAAGCTGTTACCTTTGATCCATCCCGACCATTACGTGTTTCCTATATAAATCAGCCTGGGCTTGATACTGGTGGTATCAGAAGGCAGTTTTTTACAGATGTGCTGGATGAAATTGCATTTAAGGATCCCCATTCAATGTTCATGGGTGATAAACACTGCCTGCGCCCTACTTACAGCCCTCAGTTATTACCACTATTCAGAATTTTGGGTGTTCTAATTGTACATTCACTAGTACAAGAAGGCCCTGGCTTCCCATACCTTGCTTCCCATACCTTGCTCCTTATGTATACTGGTATCTGGCAACAGGGTCAGAGGAGCTTGCACTCTCTTATGTTACCAATGATGATTTGTCTGTTGATGCTTTAGCAATTGTGGAAATGGTAAGTTTGTTTTACACAGTATTAATAACTTCAAACGAAGTAAGCCACTTCGGATTCTAGGGGGGTCTGGGGGCATGCTCCCCCAGGAAGAAAAAAAGAAAATTTAGGTATAAATATACGCAATTTGGTGAAATTTTACTGTGATGCCATTAAATATTGACCATTTGATTATGCAACTTTGGGATTAATTAAACCTTTCCATTTCTCAAAGTTTAGGTATAAACCTAGGGGGGGAAATAGCTAACCCAGGGGGGCCTGTGCCCCACCTCTCCCTAGATTAATCCTAGCTTTCTGTTATAGTATACAGCTATACACATGTGACTGTTCTATTAGGGTTACTGCTGTATTAGAGTCAGCCTCTATTAAGAGGTGTGGTCATTATAATACAGCCAGACCAATAAGTGGTATGGTCATCATGTTTGAGTGAATAGATTGCTATGAGGTATGGTGTATGTGCGCTCAACCTCTATTCGTCAATCTGTCATGAAGTTACAGGTATCTACGGGTGTCCAGTACCTCTACAGTAGCGCAAGTGCTTTAAATAATATTGTGGCATCTAAATTTGCTCAAAGAAAGTGTTGATGCAGAAAATTAGCACCTTGATATGGTTTAAATGCATTAAGAAAATAAGAACAGCTTGATTGAAAATAAAAGGAAGATATGGTGCAGAGGGTACACACATGTCGGAACCACAAAAGGCACTGAGTTTATTGTTATGATGTAAAATGGTATTCATGCACTGCTTCATTTAGCCTCTAGCCTTGTAACTGATCTGGCAGGCAGCTGAAATTTTGGGTTCTGGCGATTTTTTTAGAATTGAATATCCAGCTGTCTTTAAGTGTTTTCTTGTTTTAACACTGTATTGATGTTAGATGTTAGATAGACTAATGTTATCCGGTAAAGGTGATTTTCATTGCATAAGATCTGATTTTCAAAGGCAGCATTTTAGGTGGTACTTGCTACATTTGGAGTGATTCCTACATTTGGTATTTAAACATAAAAGAAAAACAAGTTGATGCTATGCTACGTCTAAAAACCAGGCACCCAGTTAGTACCAAATCAAACTGCTATGGTAATTTATTTTGCTTTGGTGTTAAATGCACACAGCAATTGCATTTTGTAACTCATTAATTATTTTGTAATTCATTAATTATCACATTATGGTTGCATCCCCTTTTGATATGAAGGGATATGCAATTTCTAGTAGTCTGCAAGGCCCGAGTTGCCATTTTGTGATACTCATATAGCCTATTAGGAGCTGTGTTCTTCAGTGAACTTCATGCACTGTTAAAACTCAGGTGGTCATAGCATACTTAAACAGCAGCACACCCTTGGGGTGCAGTCACACTTTCAGGATATAGTGTCTAAAGCACATAAGACAAGCAGTGTAACTGTACATTGGTGTGTATGACACCAATATTTATACATGAAAAGCTATTCTCTGCCATTATAGATGATTCCAGTGTTTAAAAGAGGTATTTTGTGGCATCCTTTATCATTGAGGGGTTGTAAGAAGGATCACAAAGTATCAATTTCATTGAATTTAATAAATTTATGTATTTAAAATATAATTGTGACAATAAACTCATTTTGTGCTAAGCCATTACACACAGGCAGTTCAGATCAATGCACAAAGCTGGTATATATGTTTGTATCAACAAAATTAATTTCCATTGGCTCATTGCTAAATAAAATACATCAATTATGTCATCAGACATCAGAATGTAAACAACGGTAAAGGGATAACAATACTGTAGACTAATGATCAGAGGGGCCAGTACATATCGTACTGTAGAACATGTAAGCCTTGGTTGAGTGAAATTAAAACCCACAATGAAACTCCATGCTTGGTGATATAGGTTTTTAATACATTTTGAAAACAATGTTTAAGTAGAGATGTTATAAAGTAGGTAAATTGCTGACTGACACATAGTGTTGTGTACTGTTCGTAGATTGTTGACATTCCAGGATTGTAACACCAATTGCAAAACTGTAGATGATGCAGCATTTCACAAATATTACTGAGATTAGTAGTTGACTTTGATAATAGCTTGTCATGACATGCCTCCCACTCCTAAGTGCTTTTTGTCATTTGTAAACTTATGGTCACACTCTTATTAGTGTGATTGATGTGGTGTGCATACTACACTTGTAAAGATGTGCCAGTTTGGACAGTAATATTACACCTGTGCTGGTGTGTTATGACCACTTCTATATTAACAGTGTGCAGGCACCATTATATCAATGACAAAAACCATGAATGGTATACGCTTAGTCATAGATGGTACTTAAAACTTTTTTTGAGCCTCGAGAACTGGCCACTTCGTGTGTTATAGATAGTGGTTTTGTCTTTATGCATATAACTGCAAAAGGAAAACACAGAGGAAGGATTTGAAAGGGTCACTTCAACCTCTCAATTTGATCATCTGATTAGTGAAATTGGAACAAGGCGCATGATTACAGTAAGTGTTGTTACTAAGTCTGATATATTATACTCAGCAGTATATTAATACCTTTATAGTTTGATACTAAGGCAGCCCTAATACAAGACATTATTTTACGCGACACTATTTCTAAGAGAGCTGCAGTATTTTTTAAACTTTCCAGTGGTCTCTCTACTCTTGGACTCTTAGATATAATCTATGGAATGCCGTTGTGGACAAAAATCCAATTTTAAGTTCTATATATCAATGTTTAAGTATTATATATTATTGTGTGTCAGTGTGCGTCAGCACACTGTGCATGTCCATTTTACTACATGTATACTACTGCTTTAACTATAAATTGTCTATCATGAATGTCCTTTTTTACTTTGAAAGTGTTACACTAATAGTCCATTTCATTAGTGCAACTTTTTGTTCATTTTTCACTTCAACTCTCAACTGTCCATTTCAATAGTCCAACTTTCTGTTCACTTTTCACTTCAACTCTCAATTGTCCATTTCAATACACCAACTTTTTGTTCACTTTTCACTTCAACTCTCAATTGTCCATTTCAATAGTCCAACTTTTTGTTCACTTTTCACTTCAACTTTCAACTTTCCATTTCAATAGTCCAACTTTTTGTTCACTTTTCACTTCAACTTTCAACTTTCCATTTCAATAGTCCAACTTTTTGTTCATTTTTCACTTCAACTCTCAACTGTCCATTTCAATAGTCCAACTTTCTGTTCACTTTTCACTTCAACTCTCAATTGTCCATTTCAATAGTCCAACTTTTTGTTCACTTTTCACTTCAACTCTCAATTGTCCATTTCAATAGTCCAATTTTTTGTTCACTTTTCACTTCAACTTTCAACTTTCCATTTCAATAGTCCAACTTTTTGTTCACTTTTCACTTCAACTCTCAATTGTCCATTTCAATAGTCCAACTTTTTGTTCACTTTTCACTTCAACTCTCAATTGTCCATTTCAATAGTCCAACTTTTTGTTCACTTTTCACTTCAACTCTCAATTGTCCATTTCAATACACCAACTTTTTGTTCACTTTTCACTTCAACTCTCAATTGTCCATTTCAATAGTCCAACTTTTTGTTCACTTTTCACTTCAACTTTCAACTTTCCATTTCAATAGTCCAACTTTTTGTTCACTTTTCACTTCAACTTTCAACTTTCCATTTCAATAGTCCAACTTTTTGTTCATTTTTCACTTCAACTCTCAACTGTCCATTTCAATAGTCCAACTTTCTGTTCACTTTTCACTTCAACTCTCAATTGTCCATTTCAATAGTCCAACTTTTTGTTCACTTTTCACTTCAACTCTCAATTGTCCATTTCAATAGTCCAACTTTTTGTTCACTTTTCACTTCAACTTTCAACTTTCCATTTCAATAGTCCAACTTTTTGTTCACTTTTCACTTCAACTCTCAATTGTCCATTTCAATAGTCCAACTTTTTGTTCACTTTTCACTTCAACTCTCAATTGTCCATTTCAATACACCAACTTTTTGTTCACTTTTCACTTCAACTCTCAATTGTCCATTTCAATAGTCCAACTTTTTGTTCACTTTTCACTTCAGCTCTCAATTGTCCATTTCAATAGTCCAACTTTTTGTTCACTTTTCACTTCAACTCTCAATTGTCCATTTCAATAGTCCAACTTTTTGTTCACTTTTCACTTCAACTTTCAACTTTCCATTTCAATAGTCCAACTTTTTGTTCACTTTTCACTTCAACTCTCAATTGTCCATTTCAATAGTCCAACTTTTTGTTCACTTTTCACTTCAACTCTCAATTGTCCATTTCAATACACCAACTTTTTGTTCACTTTTCACTTCAACTCTCAATTGTCCATTTCAATAGTCCAACTTTTTGTTCACTTTTCACTTCAACTCTCAATTGTCCATTTCAATAGTCCAACTTTTTTTTCACTTCAACTCTCAATTGTCCATTTCAATAGTCCAACTTTTTGTTCACTTTTCACTTCAACTCTCAATTGTCCATTTCAATACACCAACTTTTTGTTCACTTTTCACTTCAACTCTCAATTGTCCATTTCAATAGTCCAACTTTTTGTTCACTTTTCACTTCAACTCTCAATTGTCCATTTCAATACACCAACTTTTTGTTCACTTTTCACTTCAACTCTCAATTGTCCATTTCAATGGTCCAACTTTTTGTTCACTTTTCACTTCAACTCTCAATTGTCCATTTCAATACACCAACTTTTTGTTCACTTTTCACTTCAACTCTCAATTGTCCATTTCAATAGTCCAACTTTTTGTTCACTTTTCACTTCAACTTTCAACTTTCCATTTCAATAGTCCAACTTTTTGTTCACTTTTCACTTCAACTCTCAATTGTCCATTTCAATAGTCCAACTTTTCACTTCAACTCTCAATTATTCATTTCACTAGTCCAACTTTTTGGTCAGTTTTCACTTTCAAGAGTCCAATTTCTTGTTTAGTTTTTTATTTTCATTTTAACTGTCAACTTCTTGTCCATTTGACCAAGGGATCTGCAACCGGCTGATATCACCTTCAGAATTTCAAGGCCTCACGACAAGGATTTCAAGATTTCGGCATTATTTTATAGGTATTTCCAGAAGACCATGGAGAAAACAGTGAAGATTTCAAGATGTTAGTATATAGCTATCAAGATTTCATCCATGACCCCACACATTTCACTATTCTAATTTCTCGGTCATTGTGACGGCACGAATTATTGTGTGAATTGGATTTACAAATGAATTCTTAAATACCAAAACAAAGAGGTGTGTTTTGCAGAAACAAAGGGTTTACATTTGCTCAACAATGCTGGCGGAGCCTCCAGCCGAGGTGAATTATATATATATAGCTAAACTACAATGAAGTTCTGTGATTTCAATTGAAACTCCTCCTTTTGACCAATTTAACTTCATTAGTGGTAGTCTAGCTAAACGTACTATTGCTGTATCAACAATTATCATAGCAAAACCCCTGTATTCAGTAGCACTGCAGAGGCGTGCTGATTAATAAACTGGAATGGAACAGCCTTAACCATTGTAGAGACACAATTAGACTACAAATGATGCACAAAACAATCCACCAAATTGTAGATTTAAAATTACCTGATTATTTATCACTGGAATCACCAGAGGTCATGATTACAAACTCACAGTGCCATTTACAAGGATAGATTCATACAAGTTTAGTTACTTTCCAGCTACTGGAACATTATATGGAACAAACTGCTCAATAAAACTGCAATTGACATGTTTGCCAATTTAATTATGCAATGACGTTTGTAACACATATTGCATTTATACTCGCTTGCGAGGTTCTGCAATTATTACATAATAAATTGAGATACTCTAATAGAGCAGTCACCCTTATAGAGCAGTCAGCTAGAAATAAATAACTCTATTAAAGCATTCAGCTAGGTTTGAAGTCACCCTGTAGAGAGTTCAGCTACACTATAATAAACCTCCTGTAGATACATAACAAGTCAGAGTCCAAGATTAAAAGTCATTCTGTAGAGAATTCAGCTAGGTTAAAAGTCATCCAATAGAGAGTTAAGCTTAAAGTCACCCTGTAGACAATTCAGGTAGGTTAATGGTCATCCTTTAAAAGCCATCCTGTATATATAGAGCTCAGCTAGGTTAAAAGCTATCCTGTATAGAACTCAGCTAGGTTAAAAGTCATCCTGTAAACAATTCGGCTAGGTTAATAACCATCCTATAGTTCAGCTAGGTTAAAAGTCACCCTGTAAACACTTCAGTTATGTTAAATGTCACTCTGTAGACAAATTAGTTAGATTAAATGTCATCCTTTAGAGAGAGTTCAGCTAGGTAAAAGTCACCTTGTAGAGAAGGTTAAATGTCATGCTTTAGAGGGTTCAGCTATAAATTAAAAGTCATCCTGTAGAGAGTTCAGCTAGTGTCATTCTGTAGAGAAGTTATAACAGCCACCCTGTATATAGAGGGTTGCCATTCTGTAGATACTTCAGCAAAGTGAAAAGTCATGTTGTAGATAGGTTTAAAAATCATCCTTTAGGGATTTTAAAAGCCATCCAGTAGCAGGTTCAGCTAGGTTAATAATCATCCTGTAGATAGTTCAGCTGCATAGATAAAAAGTCATTCTGTAGAGAGCTCAGATAAGTTAACAGTCACCCTGCAGAGGGTTCAACTAGTCATTCTGTAGATACTTCAGTTAGGTTAAAAGTCACCCTGTAAACAACTCAGTTAGGTTAAAATCATCATTTAGGGAGTTCAGCTATTTTAAAAGTCATCCAGTAGATAGGTTAAAAATCATCCTGTAGAGAGTTCAGCTAGGTTGAAAGTCATTCCCTAGAGATTCAGCTACATATTAGGTTAAAAGTCATCCTATAGAGACTTAAACTAGGTTGAAAGCCATCCTGTAAAGAGCTCAGCTAGGTTTAAATTAAATTCACCCTCTAGACAATTTAGCTAGGTTAATCATTTTTTAGAGAGAATTCAGCTAGGTATACAGTATACATATTGCATTGCCTTGAATAGTGGCAAGTTACACTTATATTTCTTTGCAGCAACTTTAGACCCAGGCCACCGGGTGTAAGTTGCTTCAGAAATTGTACTCTTTCTACCCCTTGTAATTATTATTGTAGATTATAATTTGTAAGTAATTATTGCTACCGCAGGTCTGTGATTTAATTGCTTAGAAGGTGAGTATGCCAATTTGCTTGTTGATCTGTATGCAGTCCTGTAAAGCATGGTTACCTCCCTCCCTCCACCATCTAACTTTGGAACACCCTCCAAGATCAAATTATTACATCACCAGACTTGGACAAATTCAAAGCACTTTTTAGAAAATTACTTATTTAACTAATCACTTGCATGTTTACATGTACCATATACTCAATTCTGCGTCCTGTACATTACAAATAAATAATAAATAAATATTATAGTACTTTTGTTACCATGGTTACCTGGAACTTAGCTGGTATTATTCTTGTGTTGTGCAATGTGTGGGGTTTGGCATATAACATTTTTGCATTACTGATGATACCGTTTGCATTGCCATCTGTCTGGCGTACAATTTTCCCATTAAGTACATAAAGCAAAGATTGGTGTGAAAGTCTTCCCTTTAGAGTAAAAGGGTAGCATAGTGTAAAATCTTTCCTTTAGACCAAAATACAATGTACCCTTTAAAATTAATACTCTTTTGTGTGCAGTCAAAGACGTTGTAGCAACTCGTGATGAGCATTTGTATTATGACAAACACCTAACTATTCAGGGGCGGATCCGGGGGGTGGGCTTCAGCCCCCCTTTCACTTTTAGGCTTTACTTGATCAATATGCTGAGGATTATAATGAAATTTTGTCTTAGCATGATTATATGATCACTAATAATACAAATGCTCATAAACCCACCTTATAAACATCTTTCCAAGGCATTATTAGTGGATTTATGCTAAAGTTTATGCAACAATGGACCCCGATCAGCATCGGAGGTGTACAAGATCGAGATACTCTAATAGAGCAGTCAGCTAACTACTCTAATAGAACATTCACTGGAAGCATATAGTTGGTTCTGTTATAGAATTTTTACAAATCTGCCTGCACCTATGCATGCAGTGAAGTGTATTGAAAGGCTTGATTCATCTACTTGTGTAGCTAATTTGTATGGCAAGATTTAATTCAGGTACACAATTTCCATTGAAAATGCTCTCGAAATCAATCTCGTATCATTCAAATTTCACTTTCAACATTATTATTCTAACATGCACCTATTGTTGTGCAATTGTGAGAGGATGCATCATGTGCTTGGTTGCTGTACCTATCCAAACTTTACAAAATGCTTCACAGAGCCATACCTATAATCTAAAGGCAGTATATATATAAATATCTACTGCCAGAAATATGTGGAAATGTCTCCAAATTGCAGTATTTTAACATCTATGTTTCAGAAATTTCCTGGGGGGCATGCCCCCAGACTGCTGTAGTTCCAGCATGCAAAGTTCGCACACCTCCACCCAAGAGATTAGTACCTTGACTTAGCCCCCCTCCCTTTATAAATCCTAGATCCACCCACTCCATATCTCTTGAATCAAGTTGTGGGACCTGTAATAGACTGTTGCTTGGATGTGGTTAGCTAACCCTGGTTTTATTCTTTTATTCTGGTTCCTCCTGGTCAAAACATATCAAAATATTTCGATCCTTTGAACAAAAATATTTGAAATATATGGACTCCCTCTGAAATATTTATCCCTCCTGCAAAATTTAGTAAAACTTTACTTGCACACATGCAAAGGGGATCAAGATAACCCAGTTGAAATAATTGATCCCCTAGATCCTAGATCCACCCACTCCATATCTCTTGAATCAAGTTGTGGGACCTGTAATAGACTGTTGCTTGGATGTGGTTAGCTAACCCTGGTTTTATTCTTTTATTCTGGTTCCTCCTGGTCAAAACATATCAAAATATTAAAAGATTACAAGATTGTTCTAAATTTGAATAATACAAGATTGAATCTGAGAGCATTTTCAATGGAAATTGTTTACCTGAATTAAGTATTGTCATACATATTAACTACACAAGTAGATGAATGAAGCCCGTTAAACAGACCAATGCATGCACTTCATTGTATGTATAGGTGCAGGCGGATTTGGAAAAATTCCATAACAGAACCAACTATATGCTTCCAGTGAATGTTCTGTTAGATTAGTTAGCTGACTGCTCTATTAGAGTATCTCGATCTTGTACACCTGCAATGCTGATCGGGGTCCTTGTTGCATAAACTTTAGCATAAATCCACTGATAATACCTTGACAAAATGCTTATAAGGTGATTTTATGAGTATTTGTATTATTAGTGATCATATAATTATGCTAAGACAAAATTTCATTATAATACTCAGTATATTGATTAAGTAAAAAAAAAAGGTTCCTAGCGCACAGACGTTTTTTGCCCTCAAAAAGTAGCGTCTCATTATGCGCACGTGATTTATAGAGTGCCACACCCTAGGTCGCAAGGGGTCTATATGTCTAAAAGGTGAATCGATCAGTCAATGGGCGCGGCTCCTCGTAAGTTTACAGGCAACTCTGGCATCGTGTAAACTTTACACAATGCTGATGTGTATGGTCAGGGACTTAATTAGCTCTTGGTGTGGTTCATGTATTCCTGAAAGCTGCCTTGCTGCAAGGGTAGACTCTATAGCTCCTGCAACAACAATGGATTGGTGTCAATGTAAGCTTGTAGAAACGAATTAAAGGCGGTATGCAAGCATGTAACTACGAAATAATGGGCGTGACTCAGCATATGCTTGCAGATAGTTAATACGATTATGATAAGTTGGCGTGGCTCACGAAAGAGACTAGGCTGCAGCACATCATCAAATTGATAATTTTGCGTCTCACGTGATCCAATCATATTACAAGTTGAATTTGGTTACTGGGTAGGTTGGCACAGCCCAAAGATGCATACAGATTTAAAATGTGGGATTACAACAAATCATAAAAGGGGGTTTGAACCCTGCGCCACAACAGGTTGGTTATTCATTTGTATTATGTTGTGCACGACCTTATTTTACACCTGTAGTTAAGTGGGTTCTTGGCTTCATTCAAGTTTCTGTGTAATGCATAACAAGAGAGAGTATTGCATTACATTGAAACTGCACACACAAAGCTATTGCTGCATGCACATACTGATACTGTGTAGCTATCAGAGCACCTTGGCTTGTACACTAAAATTGAAAATTAAAAGAAAAATGTTCCTACTAGCTATAATTAAATACATAGTGTCAGTAGTATTATCTTAGTCCAAATCCTCCGTGCTCCTTGAATCCAACCTTGAGGTGGCTTTTAAATGTCACATAGTCCCGGTGTCTTGTCGGGAGCACCAATTGTATTAGGCATGTTGAAGCGGTCGGGTATTTCTGGTCTTTATTGAACTTTAATGTTGGTTTCTCGGGCAAACCGGTTGGTGGGAGATTGTCGCAACAACTGAAAAATATCAAAATGTCCTCCAGAGTGACATCATCTTCACCCCTGGCCTCTATAAGTATATGTTTAATAATAGTGCATGCATATATAAGAGTAACTATTATGTCAATATGTACCTTCTGCCTCTGTTAGGAGCTGTGTAAACATCATATATGTTCTTGTTTCATCGGCCTCATCTGTCCCTTCACTAAACAACACAGGATCGAAAAGAGCTTGGATCAAATCTGTTGAACGATAACAAATAAAATTGCCATAATAATTATGTGTGGTCTTAATTACCGGACAATTTGCAAATATTTTGTCAATGATCATAGATTACTTATACCATGTATTATGTAGATATACTGCTTAAACACATCGCTTTAAAAAATAAATAAAATCACGCTTTAAAAAAAATTATGATGTTACGTAAGGCACAATCAGATTTATTAAAATCGTTGAACCTTATCCAGATATTGCTTGCCCTATGATAACAATATAAACTCAATCCCACAATCACAAGTTTTCTAACATAGCATGTTGAAGCATAGTAACGTGTATTAATGAACTTTTAATGTAATGACAATGTTTTGATGGCTATTAGCCCATGCTTTTAAAACCACGATCGATTTTCAGATGCTACTGTATAAAACAAACATGATGAGTTCTCGTTAGTTCTTTCATATATTAGGCGAGTGCGCCCCAAGTGATATATATCACTTATACCACGGCTGCTTGGGATTTTGCTGACATATACACCCGCAGCCCTCGGGCTTTGGGTGTATATATCAGCAAAATCCCAAGCAGCCGTGGTATAACTATTAAATCATGACCCTCATTGTACTAGCCGCAGCTATAACAATGAAGCTGTCATCTTGAAGTAGATTTGGCATAGAGCAAAAGGGCAAGCAAGCAAAAACTTTCACCTATGCATATAATTTCACCCCCTATAAGTTACAAATCAAAATATTCAAGTTAACATCTCTTCATAATTATATAATATTTTTGCCGCATTATATACATGTGTATAACCCCTGCTAACCTGCAGGTAGCTTTTGCTCCTTTCTTGTAAAAAAGTCTAAAAAATCACTTGGATTGCTCTTCATCCGATCACATATGCCCAATTCATTTAGACCAGCCTTAAGCTGATCTAGTTCGGCCATGGAGCGATATATTGTGCTGTGGAGGAAAAGAGCCCTTATAATGTGCTCCTTGTCAGCAATTGTTATGTTCTGCAATTCCCTGGTGTAGCCTGCTCCCAAGATCAACTTAATTTTATCTCTAACTAATCGCTTTAATGCGTCAAGGTCACTGCAGGGTGTCATCTGTAATGATATATCAATATCTACGCATTGTATGTTAAAGGAAACAAAATTGTGATTATGTCAACAAAATAAATTCTCATTGCATGGGTAATGACCGCACTACACTTGCCTTACTAGTAGAAATTTTCCTATTCTAGTGATGTATAGCATAGAGCCTTGTGCAATGAAGGGATTAAACGTCCACTATACACCAAATGGCTAGTTCCCTTGTTTCACAACTTGCTGTTTCTATTATTATTTTAACACTCCTGCCCTTAATGCAGACGTTATAGTTTTTGTATGGAAATGATGGTCAGTAGGAACCATTGACACATTGTTTGATAATCTATGCATGAAATAATATATTATACTATGCAACGTACTTCTTCTACAAGCTGTCTGGTATCCGGGTCAGGGATCTCCTCGACTCTAGCAGTCAGCCTTTCAACATCTTGGCTACAGATGTAGTCAAACGTAGCTCTTCCAAAAAAGGGAAAGCCACTTCCCCCTTGGTAAATGGACATAGCCATTAGCATGCCGATGCTGTGAAATTTCCTCTCCTATGAAAATAAAATAAATGGTTCGATAAGCAAATGGTCATGCTTTTATATACGTAGGTGATTTGTTTTCAGTAATGATTATGTGTCTATTCATGTCATTTCACATTACTAACAGTTGCTTTATAGCTTGATAACTATTTTACTTAATTTTTAATGCTACATGAATGCAACAGGGAACAATATTATAATTGCGTTTACAGAAAGCACTTGTCAGGCTGAACTGACATCTAACAGCGGATAAATCAAGCCCATATAGCTAGCTGGAATCATTTTAAGCCAATCTTGTCTTAAAAATTTTAGTAAGTTAACTAGTTGATAAATTAATAATTGCATGTGAGATGCACTCCCTATTTTTGCTCAACACTAAGGGTGCAGAAACATAAGCAAAGTGATTGTTATATAGAAGTTGCACATTCTAATATTACTTACAAATACAAACATACCTGCAGACCAGTTATGTCATGATCGATGGACAGACGATCACTGTCACCAGTACACATTCTGGCTTTTATTTCATAGCCTAGGAGACGCCAAAATTCTCGTTTTGGTCCTCCCTGGTCAATGGCAGGTTCTCCCATAAACTGTACCTATAACAAAGCCAGTGCAGCAATTTAAACAGCATCTCGTGTGCATATAAATGAGATTTACTAGTGGCCATTTAATTTTAATGAGTGCAACTTAAATGCCTACTAGTATATACATGACCTCTACATGCATGGTCTATGAATCCTAACCAAATAAAACAAATCCTGCCGGTTACTTGTACTTGCAATTGTTTGTTTACGTTTCTGTATCATAATTTTTACCGGTGAACCCACACATAGCTACCACATAAACACTGTTGCCAAAACACCTTTTATATGTGCTGCTACCGTCAAAGCATTACCAGATATATGTCCAGACTGTTATACGCAAGGTTGCAAATGAATTGGTATGGCAAGCACCTCTGCAATAAATTCAGTTGTTGCAGAAAATATATAGGCGGTTCACTGAGAAGCCATGATACTGGGAATTGAAACCTTACATTTTCTACAAGCATAAATTGGGAAAGTTAATGATGCATGCATTGTACTGTACACACTTCGGCATGCCAACAGGCACCAACTGAAGCCTATGTTATTGAGTTACCCTTGTCTGAAGGAATCACTGGGCCAATCAGTCAGACAGTCAGTCAGGAGAGAGTTCCATTGATACTAAAATTCCGTAGCAACAATTTTCACCAATTTGGAAACACTTTTGGGCTTGATGTTACCTAGCCAATACTACGTACCATGGCACCATGAAGGTAATGTGAGGCCGGTTTCTGGTTGATATATACTTTTGTAATGACAAGTTGGAAGCCTCCATGATCACTGATATGCTTTACTTTTGTACCGTTTAAAGCATCCACAGAAAGTAATACCAACTAGTATAGCTATATTAGATGCATTTCAAAGCTTGGCTTCTTGAAGGCCATATCCCTTTTCACAATATGTGACTGCTTTCTTTTTTGTGCACCACACAAATATCAATACTACAGTGTATAAGCTAGCTATATCACTACTCACAGTCAACTTTTTGTATGGACTAAAAGTCCTTCTTCTGACACTCAGTAGTGCATCCTCCAGCACACTGGACCTTCTGATTCTGAGTGTGAAGTCCTCATCGCTCATCATTTGTGTTAGCTGCCCTATTACTGACAGCAGTGGATGGGCATTATCTCCAGTCCTATCAATGGAGAATGATTGTATGAGCTGAATTTACAGGTGTACGGTAAAATAAAAAGCAATGATATATACCTCACTGTAAAGTGTTAATAATAAAAAAAATACAAGGGAGGTAATCTACACCAGCAGCTATACTGTACCGGTTGACATTCAACTTCAAGTATAGTCGTAACTGCAAGTTATTAATGTCAACTAGAATAGCTGCAGGTAGGCAGTGAGTCAGTAAATCAATTAGAAAAATTCAGTTGAATAGACCTTTTCCACAATATCATAGGGACTTATTCAAACTATATTTATCAAGCATTCATACTGTATCATCTTACAATTGAGGGTCTTGGTCTTGGTCAGGGGATACATCCACAGGCTGAGCAACTGCCATTGCAGAATCATCTGATACTGCACCCACCACTGAGTCCTGCCCGAGCACTTCTAAATCTTCATGTTCACTCTGTAAAAAATATAAGCATATTATAGTGTACGCACACACACACACACACACACACACACACAAAGATGTACCTCAGTATCTGAGTCCAAATTTATTGGACCAGGTGGTGGTGACCATGGATCACGGTAGCTGTCGCCATTCTCTGATGACTCCTCTGACTCCCTACTAAAACAAAGGCATTAAGTAGCACTCTGTGCATGTGCAATGGACCGTGCTTGTAATATAATTATACAGTTCTGTCTAGCTGGGCATGGTTGGTGTGTGTTTTCCTGGATCCACAGTTTAAAAGTAGCTATTATCAGAAATGTCCTTTGATGTGAGCAGCCAGACAAAGGAGCCATGGTACCTTATACTTGTGTAGGACACACGACTCATGCCTCAGCATTGAATTAGAATGCCTGCATTCTGTACTGAACATGCATTATGAACAATTCAATACACTACATTGAGGGGCTGAAATTTGAAATAAACTTTATTTGCTATTTATGATTACAGAAATAACACACAACATAATAGCACTGATCAGTAAAGCATATAGTGAGTACTAATTCAACACACAATACCAAGCTATAGCTTGGCCATATAAATTCAATGCTGCATGCAGTTGTAGTATTATTAAGAGGTGTCAATTTGATCAAAGTGGATTGACTAAACTTTCAAGATTTTGTACAAGCTGTAATGTATTTTATGCATGTGCTCACCTGGGCCTGCATACCTCCAGATGCTCACGCAGCTCTGCTATTGGTATCAGCTCCTGGCACTGGAGACACTTCTGTCGTATACTCTGCACCTGATAGGAGCATGCAGAATATTGCTTGGTTACTCTAACTAAACATGACATTTTCCCACCTCTTCTTCGACTTCCTCCGTAGGAGTTAGGTCCAAATTGAGTTGGATAGGCCTGATGTATATCCTGGCAGTCCCTATCCAAGATTTCAGAAGCCTCGGCGAATTGCTGATTTTGAATGGTATGAGCTCTAACTGCCGGGTGCTTGCTGCACACTTCAGCAGTTCGAACCCTCCGCCCTGTCGAAGTTTAGGAAATTCAGTTAGCAGTGCCTCCTGAAACTCCTGTGGTGTACACTTCACATCAGATATTGTCACGCTTCTCTCGCCAAGGCCAGCAAGGACCAGCTCATTCTTTCTTAAGCTACTTGATGGCACCCTGTCCTCATCAGTCTCAGCGAGACAATAATATTTGTGTGTCCAGGTGCTGAGCTTTGGCTGTTTAGCCTGCCTCAAAGCAGCAGCACCACTACGTCGTTTTCCTCCAAAATTATGTCGTTGCTCCACAGCGATCGATCCAGTTCTTGCGTCTCTCAGTGCAGCCATAGCCTGGCCATAAGCACCCTCCAGTCTCTGCCGTCTTACTATAGCAATAATACAACAATTTAAAGAAATTGAGTAATAACAGAACATGACACACGTGTGCAATTAAATTCCTCAGTCTTGGTGGATATATCATTTTGTGCATAAGCAACAACAACTAGAGCTCTAACATTAGAACTTGTAAGCTTGCAATAATAGCTAGGAGCACCAAATTTGACACACAGGAAAGGCCAAAAAGTTCTAATAACAAGTAACTTACAATGATTCCTAAGAAGTTGTTCAATCAGCAAGTTTTAGCTAGTAGATAATTCCACTGAATTTAAATAAACTTAAAATTTTGCAACAACCTACCTGAAGCTGTTTTAGCCACACTTTTGTGTTGATTCTACCTATTGAAGGTATGTGTATATGTGAAGCTGGTTACTGCATGGTCTGTGAAAGGATACAAAACCTCCATTATCCCTGATAGCTTATAATACAATAGGAGGTCAAAAGAGTAGTGTAATGCTGACTCAGACAAATTTGCAAGTAACACACTCTCTAAATTTGATGAGGTGGCAGCCTTCTCCATTGACACCTTTCCTTTCATTACTGCAAATCACAAAATGTGTCAACTATACTTGCATGTTGCCAAAGAACTTGATATTTTTTTTGTTGACATGCTCATGCATTCTGAACAACACTACATAAGCATGAGGGCTCTGGCTATAAGTCTACCTCAAATATTTAGTGTGTAAAATCTCCTGTGACAATCCCCTAATTGACCAATGTTTAGCTAACTGGCACCAAATAGCTAAATTTCCTGCTTCCTGTCCTGCCCCATAGAAAACTGTACAGCTAAAAGCAGCAAAATGGTCATCTTTCAAGCACCACGCAGAACTTAACACAAAGCCGGATTTGTGCCAGCTTTATTATACCATGACACGTGATCATGAGTCAAAATTAATGCAAAATCTGCACCTTTATGCTGGGAAGCGGTCAGCGCAGCAGGTAGCTAACCATATTCCCAGGAAAAAAACGATGGAGGGTCACAGTAGAGTTTAAAATAACTGCAGGAAGGAAATTTCAACCGGACTAGCTGGAAAAATAATGCTAGCTACGCGGCCGGTTGATATTATAACTCTAGGCCGGCTCAGCTACTGGCGGAATAATGGAACACTCATTGCCCGACACACACACAGTAGCTAGACAGATACGTGACACAGCAAATTTATTTAAAGTATACGCACCTCTACCACTCTCGCTGGATAGCCGATCACTTGCTGCTGCACTGCTCAGAGGTGTGTTGGTGTCACGTTGGCGGCTCGTGTTATGGCTGGATGTTTGCGGCTGATCACTGCAGTTTCTGTCAAAGCTAAAAGGCTCATTGGCCCTTTCTTCCGTCCTCGCTCCCAGTCTCTGACTTCCTAAAATTTGCACATATTATATGGCTGTTAGATAGCTCAGTTATATTAGTATTAAGTGAGACTCACCAAGGTCATCACCATTCGGACGTGCAGCCAATCCATGCTGAAGGATATCGATCGCATCCTGGATAGATCTCCTACGCCTCTCCGACAAGAACTCCATCACTCACTATTTCACACTACTAATCTTGAATAGCTACACCACGACTGTCAAAATAAGCAAGCGCCCGCCGCGACTTTTTATAGTTATATGCATAGTCTCGGTTATAGTTTACGGATGTTGCGTTAAAAATGGAGACTGTAAATATTGGTGAATTGCTGCAGGAAGTACAGGCGGCTTTGCACTCACTAGCTAATAGAATTTCCAGCCCCGCAGCTACTGGGACAAACTCTGGGACAACTAGTATTGATTACTACAATGACGCTATTTTGGGTATTGAAAATATGTTGCAAAGGCTGGTCGTCTTGCAGCCACTGCTCTCTGTGGAATTTCCAGGCATAGCTCAAGTAATTGAGAGTGTCAAAACTGTTTTGACGGAGTTAAATGCAGCGGAGGACGAAGTGCAGAGACAATTAAGGCGCAAAGGAAGACCTGAAATTGTGATCACCCAACAAGAACTGCAAAGTCTTTTAAACCTACAATTTACCCAGGTTGAAATCTCCAAGCTATATGGATGTTCTCCTCGAACTATAAGAAGAAGGATTCTAAGGTATCAACTGCAGGAGTTTATTAATTTCAGTGACATAAGTGATGAAGATTTGGATACCTTGGTATCTAGGTTTGTCGCTACCTTTCCTAATGCAGGTCAAAACACCCTTGCAGGCTATCTACAATCATGTAATCTACGCATACAGAGACAGAGAGTCAGGGACACCATGGCAAGAATTGATCCTCAGGGAATAGCTCTGAGAACTCGTAACATTTTACATCGACGTGAATATAGAGTCCAAGGGCCAAACAGTTTGTGGCATATTGATGGAAACCACAAGCTGATAAGATGGAGAATAGTTATCCATGGTGGGATTGATGGATATTCACGTATCCCAGTTTTTCTACATGCCAGTGACAACAATCGGGCAGTAACTGTATTACAGTGTTTTCTGAATGGTGTACAATCGTACGGCTTACCATCAAGAATCCGGTCTGACTGCGGTGGGGAAAACACCCTGGTCTCAGAGTACATGCTGAGGCATCCTCAACGTGGCCCTGGGCGTGGAAGTTTTATCACTGGTAGGAGCGTTCATAATCAACGCATTGAACGCTTCTGGAGGGACTTGTTTTCTGGGTGCATATCTGTGTTTTATTATCTCTTCTACAACCTAGAAGATTGTGGACTGTTACATCCTAGTGATGAAATAGATTTGTTTGCATTACATTATGCCTTTTTGCCACACATAAATGCCAATTTAGATGTATTTCGTCTAGCCTACAATCGCCACAGACTCAGGACTCAAAGAAACCATTCACCACTGCAATTGTGGTTGCAGGGCATGCTTACGACTAGTGATTCAACAGCTGCATCAGGAGTGTACAACTTTGAAGAATTAACTGAAGTGAGTATAGGTATACTACATAACTTATGCTAACAATAGTTTATCTTCATATGCGTTATTGTCTGCCTGTATACATTTCACATAATTGAGGCCCAAGTACTTGGATGCTACTTTACAAACAAATTCTGTCTTCCATAGGATGAAGCCATTGACTTTGGGATTGATTGGAGTGGCCCACCTGTGGTGGACGGTGATGATGATGTCACTGTTGAGGTTCCTAGGGTACTCTGTCCATTGGAACCAGAAGAAGTAGTTGTCTTGCAATCTGTTTTCAGCAATGATCCCCTTGATGATTTAGATGGTGATATGGGAACATCATTGTACATCTCTACTCGGGAATTTGTTAGGAGCTGTGTTAGATTACACAATTAGACATGACTGAACATTTTTCTAATACAAACGCATTTATTATTTGAGAATGTGTGAGCAATGTAACATTGTCATTTTAAAACTTTAATGTTGTATCAAAGATTGTAGCCATATTTTCCATACAATATGCCATCTAAAATAATCAGTAGCTACTATAGCTACCCATGGCCACTGGAGTATCTAAAGTGGAACTGCGATAGTGGCTTACTATAATGTTTGGAGGCTGCAGCTGTCAGATATAATAATATGACAATAGCGGCTAGAATGCTTGGTATATATAGCTAGAATGCATCCCAAAAGTGACCAAGCATTTCTCTAGTTTGACCAAGAAATATTATACACCTGAAAAATGGTTTTAGAATTCTCTCAACAAGAATGAAAACCATCATTATTGATGAAAACAGTGTAATGGCGGGTCCTTGTTGCATAAACTTTAGCATAAATCCACTGATAATACCTTGACAAAATGCTTATAAGGTGATTTTATGAGTATCTGTATTATTAGTGATCATATAATTATGCTAAGACAAAATTTCATTATAATACTCAGTATATTGATTAAGTAAAGCCTAAAAGTGAAGGGGGGGGGGAGGCTTCAGCCCCCAACCCCCCCCCCCCCCCTCCCCCCCAGATCCGCCCCTGATTATTACATTGACGTTTGAACTCATCAACTTGGATTTATTATCATCATTATTGTATAATGTATAAACCTAAATCACGAGTATAATATACATGATTGGTTAACAAACTAAACGTTAATAAACTTAATAAATTACATGTAAGTAACTATAATAGTAAGTATCGACATTATCAGTTTCCATAAGGTGATCGGTATAGGTGATTCCATAGTCGGATTGCCCTAGGAAAGAATTTTCATTTGCCAGCCTACTTTGGCATGCAGATCCACCCCAAATCACCCATGCCAAATGTTTATGATGCTGGGATACTCTAATAGAGCAGCCACCACAGAGATACAGCACTATTAAGATTCCTCCACAGCTGATGAATTTGATCGATAGCTTGCACTGCTCAGCAGTGCCATCCCATTGGCACACTTAGAGGATAAGCCTGATAAATTGTTTTTGTTGGTGTAAATCAGCATACATGTTCAGTCTTTTCTATTTTAATTTAATCATAATAACTGTCACAGCCCTGATAAATAAATGCAAAAAAAGTTAGAAAAAAATATTCTAACGTTCCTCTGCCAGTATATGATGGATTGGGGTTTCTTGCTCAAAATGTTACACATGGTCAAAGCCCCGGCCCCAAGTTTTGTACGTTAGGGACAATCCCATAAGTAACTCTGAACCCTTCCAACCAGTTTCTGTTAATTTGTTTAAAATTATAATAATTGCATGGGCAATTTTCTACTAACTGCATGGCTAACTATAGCTAACTGACTGATGCCTTCAGTAATGTAAGCGCAACTGGACTATGGATAGGGCAGCAAACTTGATTTTGTACTGTTCAACATCGTCCTGAGCCTCTACCCAACCGCAACAGTCACCTTTGTCCATTCTCCGTGTCCCTCTACTTCTGAGTATACGTATGTAGGTGCATGTTGATTGGTGGTAATGGTTCTCGAACTTCTCTGTCCTGCATGAAGCAATATAATGGTAGCTACAACCCGGCATTCTTGGAAATCCCTGGATTCATTTCTTGAAGTAGTCACCATTGAAATAAGTCAATTGTTATTAATGTAGCTACAACTTCTATAAGAGAAAAAATGTACATATTTTACATACAACTGCATACGCATACAAATGTACATATTGTAAATACATATGCGTATTGTTTATTTATTTATTAAAGACTTTACAGTGTAACAAACATGAAGTTGTAGCTACAGTGAAAATAAACTATGTATATAAACTTATGCTGTGAAGGAATAATTGATTCCCCTTTGAATACAAATCCGGCCCAGGAACAAATATTTAATTCACTTGGGAAAATTAAAACAAGGCTTGTGGGGACCAATAGCAATTGGCCAACTTCACTTTAGAATTTTCTTGAGAAAACTGGAGGACCTATTGTATTACTTCTAAGAGTTGGAAACAAATAATTAGCTGCCTCGAAATATTTTATAGCTAAAAGTAATGTCTAAAAATACAGCTAGGCTATGATTTCCCCCACTTGCAGCATAGCTAGCTACACATTTACACTTTTTGAAAAGAGCTAGGGTATTTTCCATTTTTTTAAGCAACTGGAGTATTAGCATGCACCATGCACGTGCAAAGATAATGCTTGTAAACATGGGGATCAATTATTTCAACTGGGTTATCTTGATCCCCTTTGCATGTGTGCAAGTAAAGTTTTACTAAATTTTGCAGGAGGGATAAATATTTCAGAGGGAGTCCATATATTTCAAATATTTTTGTTCAAAGGATCGAAATATTTTGATATGTTTTGACCAGGAGGAACCAGAATAAAAGAATAAAACCAGGGTTAGCTAACCACATCCAAGCAACAGTCTATTACAGGTCCCACAACTTGATTCAAGAGATATGGAGTGGGTGGATCTAGGATTTATAAAGGGAGGGGGGCTAAGTCAAGGTACTAATCTCTTGGGTGGAGGTGTGCGAACTTTGCATGCTGGAACTACAGCAGTCTGGGGGCATGCCCCCCAGGAAATTTCTGAAACATAGATGTTAAAATACTGCAATTTGGAGACATTTCCACATATTTCTGGCAGTAGATATTTATATATATACTGCCTTTAGATTATAGGTATGGCTCTGTGAAGCATTTTGTAAAGTTTGGATAGGTACAGCAACCAAGCACATGATGCATCCTCTCACAATTGCACAACAATAGGTGCATGTTAGAATAATAATGTTGAAAGTGAAATTTGAATGATACGAGATTGATTTCGAGAGCATTTTCAATGGAAATTGTGTACCTGAATTAAATCTTGCCATACAAATTAGCTACACAAGTAGATGAATCAAGCCTTTCAATACACTTCACTGCATGCATAGGTGCAGGCAGATTTGTAAAAATTCTATAACAGAACCAACTATATGCTTCCAGTGAATGTTCTATTAGAGTAGTTAGCTGACTGCTCTATTAGAGTATCTCGATCTTGTACACCTCCGATGCTGATCGGGGTCCATTGTTGCATAAACTTTAGCATAAATCCACTAATAATGCCTTGGAAAGATGTTTATAAGGTGGGTTTATGAGCATTTGTATTATTAGTGATCATATAATCATGCTAAGACAAAATTTCATTATAATCCTCAGCATATTGATCAAGTAAAGCCTAAAAGTGAAAGGGGGGCTGAAGCCCACCCCCCGGATCCGCCCCTGAATAGTTAGGTGTTTGTCATAATACAAATGCTCATCACGAGTTGCTACAACGTCTTTGACTGCACACAAAAGAGTATTAATTTTAAAGGGTACATTGTATTTTGGTCTAAAGGAAAGATTTTACACTATGCTACCCTTTTACTCTAAAGGGAAGACTTTCACACCAATCTTTGCTTTATGTACTTAATGGGAAAATTGTACGCCAGACAGATGGCAATGCAAACGGTATCATCAGTAATGCAAAAATGTTATATGCCAAACCCCACACATTGCACAACACAAGAATAATACCAGCTAAGTTCCAGGTAACCATGGTAACAAAAGTACTATAATATTTATTTATTATTTATTTGTAATGTACAGGACGCAGAATTGAGTATATGGTACATGTAAACATGCAAGTGATTAGTTAAATAAGTAATTTTCTAAAAAGTGCTTTGAATTTGTCCAAGTCTGGTGATGTAATAATTTGATCTTGGAGGGTGTTCCAAAGTTAGATGGTGGAGGGAGGGAGGTAACCATGCTTTACAGGACTGCATACAGATCAACAAGCAAATTGGCATACTCACCTTCTAAGCAATTAAATCACAGACCTGCGGTAGCAATAATTACTTACAAATTATAATCTACAATAATAATTACAAGGGGTAGAAAGAGTACAATTTCTGAAGCAACTTACACCCGGTGGCCTGGGTCTAAAGTTGCTGCAAAGAAATATAAGTGTAACTTGCCACTATTCAAGGCAATGCAATATGTATACTGTATACCTAGCTGAATTCTCTCTAAAAAATGATTAACCTAGCTAAATTGTCTAGAGGGTGAATTTAATTTAAACCTAGCTGAGCTCTTTACAGGATGGCTTTCAACCTAGTTTAAGTCTCTATAGGATGACTTTTAACCTAATATGTAGCTGAATCTCTAGGGAATGACTTTCAACCTAGCTGAACTCTCTACAGGATGATTTTTAACCTATCTACTGGATGACTTTTAAAATAGCTGAACTCCCTAAATGATGATTTTAACCTAACTGAGTTGTTTACAGGGTGACTTTTAACCTAACTGAAGTATCTACAGAATGACTAGTTGAACCCTCTGCAGGGTGACTGTTAACTTATCTGAGCTCTCTACAGAATGACTTTTTATCTATGCAGCTGAACTATCTACAGGATGATTATTAACCTAGCTGAACCTGCTACTGGATGGCTTTTAAAATCCCTAAAGGATGATTTTTAAACCTATCTACAACATGACTTTTCACTTTGCTGAAGTATCTACAGAATGGCAACCCTCTATATACAGGGTGGCTGTTATAACTTCTCTACAGAATGACACTAGCTGAACTCTCTACAGGATGACTTTTAATTTATAGCTGAACCCTCTAAAGCATGACATTTAACCTTCTCTACAAGGTGACTTTTACCTAGCTGAACTCTCTCTAAAGGATGACATTTAATCTAACTAATTTGTCTACAGAGTGACATTTAACATAACTGAAGTGTTTACAGGGTGACTTTTAACCTAGCTGAACTATAGGATGGTTATTAACCTAGCCGAATTGTTTACAGGATGACTTTTAACCTAGCTGAGTTCTATACAGGATAGCTTTTAACCTAGCTGAGCTCTATATATACAGGATGGCTTTTAAAGGATGACCATTAACCTACCTGAATTGTCTACAGGGTGACTTTAAGCTTAACTCTCTATTGGATGACTTTTAACCTAGCTGAATTCTCTACAGAATGACTTTTAATCTTGGACTCTGACTTGTTATGTATCTACAGGAGGTTTATTATAGTGTAGCTGAACTCTCTACAGGGTGACTTCAAACCTAGCTGAATGCTTTAATAGAGTTATTTATTTCTAGCTGACTGCTCTATAAGGGTGACTGCTCTATTAGAGTATCTCAATTTATTATTGTAATAATTGCAGAACCTCGCAAGCGAGTATAAATGCAATATGTGTTACAAACGTCATTGCATAATTAAATTGGCAAACATGTCAATTGCAGTTTTATTGAGCAGTTTGTTCCATATAATGTTCCAGTAGCTGGAAAGTAACTAAACTTGTATGAATCTATCCTTGTAAATGGCACTGTGAGTTTGTAATCATGACCTCTGGTGATTCCAGTGATAAATAATCAGGTAATTTTAAATCTACAATTTGGTGGATTGTTTTGTGCATCATTTGTAGTCTAATTGTGTCTCTACAATGGTTAAGGCTGTTCCATTCCAGTTTATTAATCAGCACGCCTCTGCAGTGCTACTGAATACAGGGGTTTTGCTATGATAATTGTTGATACAGCAATAGTACGTTTAGCTAGACTACCACTAATGAAGTTAAATTGGTCAAAAGGAGGAGTTTCAATTGAAATCACAGAACTTCATTGTAGTTTAGCTATATATATATAATTCACCTCGGCTGGAGGCTCCGCCAGCATTGTTGAGCAAATGTAAACCCTTTGTTTCTGCAAAACACACCTCTTTGTTTTGGTATTTAAGAATTCATTTGTAAATCCAATTCACACAATAATTCGTGCCGTCACAATGACCGAGAAATTAGAATAGTGAAATGTGTGGGGTCATGGATGAAATCTTGATAGCTATATACTAACATCTTGAAATCTTCACTGTTTTCTCCATGGTCTTCTGGAAATACCTATAAAATAATGCCGAAATCTTGAAATCCTTGTCGTGAGGCCTTGAAATTCTGAAGGTGATATCAGCCGGTTGCAGATCCCTTGGTCAAATGGACAAGAAGTTGTCAGTTAAAATGAAAATAAAAAACTAAACAAGAAATTGGACTCTTGAAAGTGAAAACTGACCAAAAAGTTGGACTAGTGAAATGAATAATTGAGAGTTGAAGTGAAAAGTTGGACTATTGAAATGGACAATTGAGAGTTGAAGTGAAAAGTGAACAAAAAGTTGGACTATTGAAATGGAAAGTTGAAAGTTGAAGTGAAAAGTGAACAAAAAGTTGGACTATTGAAATGGACAATTGAGAGTTGAAGTGAAAAGTGAACAAAAAGTTGGTGTATTGAAATGGACAATTGAGAGTTGAAGTGAAAAGTGAACAAAAAGTTGGACCATTGAAATGGACAATTGAGAGTTGAAGTGAAAAGTGAACAAAAAGTTGGTGTATTGAAATGGACAATTGAGAGTTGAAGTGAAAAGTGAACAAAAAGTTGGACTATTGAAATGGACAATTGAGAGTTGAAGTGAAAAGTGAACAAAAAGTTGGTGTATTGAAATGGACAATTGAGAGTTGAAGTGAAAAGTGAACAAAAAGTTGGACTATTGAAATGGACAATTGAGAGTTGAAGTGAAAAGTGAACAAAAAGTTGGACTATTGAAATGGACAATTGAGAGTTGAAGTGAAAAGTGAACAAAAAGTTGGACTATTGAAATGGACAATTGAGAGTTGAAGTGAAAAGTGAACAAAAAGTTGGTGTATTGAAATGGACAATTGAGAGTTGAAGTGAAAAGTGAACAAAAAGTTGGACTATTGAAATGGACAATTGAGAGTTGAAGTGAAAAGTGAACAAAAAGTTGGACTATTGAAATGGAAAGTTGAAAGTTGAAGTGAAAAGTGAACAAAAAGTTGGACTATTGAAATGGACAATTGAGAGTTGAAGTGAAAAGTGAACAAAAAGTTGGACTATTGAAATGGACAATTGAGAGCTGAAGTGAAAAGTGAACAAAAAGTTGGACTATTGAAATGGACAATTGAGAGTTGAAGTGAAAAGTGAACAAAAAGTTGGTGTATTGAAATGGACAATTGAGAGTTGAAGTGAAAAGTGAACAAAAAGTTGGACTATTGAAATGGACAATTGAGAGTTGAAGTGAAAAGTGAACAAAAAGTTGGACTATTGAAATGGACAATTGAGAGTTGAAGTGAAAAGTGAACAAAAAGTTGGACTATTGAAATGGAAAGTTGAAAGTTGAAGTGAAAAGTGAACAAAAAGTTGGACTATTGAAATGGACAATTGAGAGTTGAAGTGAAAAGTGAACAAAAAGTTGGACTATTGAAATGGACAATTGAGAGTTGAAGTGAAAAGTGAACAGAAAGTTGGACTATTGAAATGGACAGTTGAGAGTTGAAGTGAAAAATGAACAAAAAGTTGGACTATTGAAATGGAAAGTTGAAAGTTGAAGTGAAAAGTGAACAAAAAGTTGGACTATTGAAATGGAAAGTTGAAAGTTGAAGTGAAAAGTGAACAAAAAGTTGGACTATTGAAATGGACAATTGAGAGTTGAAGTGAAAAGTGAACAAAAAGTTGGTGTATTGAAATGGACAATTGAGAGTTGAAGTGAAAAGTGAACAGAAAGTTGGACTATTGAAATGGACAGTTGAGAGTTGAAGTGAAAAATGAACAAAAAGTTGCACTAATGAAATGGACTATTAGTGTAACACTTTCAAAGTAAAAAAGGACATTCATGATAGACAATTTATAGTTAAAGCAGTAGTATACATGTAGTAAAATGGACATGCACAGTGTGCTGACGCACACTGACACACAATAATATATAATACTTAAACATTGATATATAGAACTTAAAATTGGATTTTTGTCCACAACGGCATTCCATAATAATCAAGTGTTTTCCTAACCTGTTTGAAGAGTATTTTGTGTACAGTGAAATTGAAGAGCTTACTGCTGAAATGTTTTGGGATGCATTGATTCTGCCAAGGAACCCTACTGATGAAGAATCCAGAGTTATTTCAATGCTTTCTGAATTTATTGAGTCATGTTCTCCATCAGGTCAGAGTAGTACAAATGGTATACAACTGTGACCGGCGGACAACTCTCATGGTGCAGCCTCCATGGAATGGAGATGCCACACTTAAGTTTCACTGCTTGTTATTCTGCTATTATACAAAAAGGACAGTATAATTTTAAAACTACATAATTCATTGTTAAAAAATTTTCATTGCTTGAGGACACCGGTGAAAATTTTCAACACAAAAATTTCACTTGTGAAAATTTCTCACAGCTTATATTTATAGAAATACCGGCAGTATACCATACTTGAAGCACTGCAATATGCACTACTGCATAATTATATACATACTGTATGTTGTTGTCATTGTTATTTCACTTTACTTTATTATACAGAATTAGTAGATTTTCTCAAATACATGAGGGCGGATTGTCAGGAAGAGGATACAGGTGGAGTTCGACAGCTCATCTAATATTGCAGCATCTACGTGCTTTATGAAGCTCACTATACCATTATCAGTACATGATTACCAGATATTTAGTTGTGCTCTAAAAGCACTGATACCAAATACAAGAAGATCATACACTATGATTTAATACATGAATCAGTAGTACTCAGTAAACATAATTCTGTTAGTATTTTTTGTGCAAACTGGAATATTAGGATATGTTTTGTTTTAAACTTTCACAATACAAAATAAACATGTGCACTGCGACATTATAAATTTTACTGAATAATTCTATGCAACAACTGATGTGCTTCACTATATTTCTCAAAACCAAAGTCATCGCAGTCACCTAAAGGATCTATTTGGTCAACAAATTCAGTCAATTGATCTTCATTAATAGGAGACAATGTTTCTGGCACAACTACAGCTTCTTCATTTGGGTCAAGCTCTAAACCACGTGGTCCATCATCATCAACACCAAATATGTCAGGGTTTACTTCACAGTCCTGCACAGCAGTTTGTCCAGCATTGTTTGGATTTACCATGCCATTAAGCCAAATCTTCCTGGGTGACCAATTTCTTTCATTTCTCATTGGGTGATTATTCCAGCTTTCCCTGAATTCTTTAAGACAATGGTTTATTCGTGGCAAAAATACTGTGTGCAAAACAAACAAATCGATATCTGACAAGGGATCAAGGATCCTTTGGTCTTCCAAGTGATAAAACAGTGCATAAAATGTAGACAATACACACCTGAAAACATCTCTCCACATCCTCTCTATCCTCTGGTTATGAGTTGATGAACCAGCTATGTGACTATGCCTACCAGTTCCATGTGTGGTTACCATGTATACACATACTTCTCCATTTTCAACACCTTTGTCTGACCTGACACGAGATGGGCATCTATTGCATTCAACAGCATGAACAAACAATTCATAGACAGTGTGACTTCTGTTGTTTGTCAAACAATGTAGATAGGTTATCATACGTGAAAAGCCATCAACCCCTCCATGAATAACAAATCGCCAGCGGATTAGGCTGTGATTACCGTCAATGTGCCAGAGTGCATTAGGCCCTGGCACACTGTATTTTCTCCTTTGAACAGCCTGGTTCAATCTAGCACTTGTTCTAATTGGATCAACCCTTCTTATGCTGTCACGTAGTCGGTATCGCTGGATAGTAACCCCTCTACTCTTAATAGTACCATATATTAAACCAAAGCCACTGAAAGGATGCCTGCTTTTGATTTCTCTAACAATGTCATCTAGCTCATGGTCAGACATCCCTGAATATCTTGACAGTGTTATATCTTCTTCTTTTAGTCTCCTCCATAAGGTCACCCTACTGATTAGCAATGAACTGGCTATTTCCTGTATCTTAAATCCAGCTGAATGTAACACTTCAACCAATTCCAAGTTCACACAAAGCTTAGGTCTTCCTGTTGAATGTGATTCTGCTGAAGAATCTACTAATCCAACAGCCAGAGAGGTACAGGTACCTGACTGCATTGCCAGCCGTTGTTGCAGTGATAGAAAACGGGATCGTAGGCGATTCAGGTGACTAATTTGGAATTCCCTTGGACATTGATCAGTGATAAAATCCAACACATCAATAGCAGCTTCGATATCCTCTAGATTTTGACTGGCATCATCATGTGATATGGTAAGATGATCTAGTAGTTTTCTGAAATGCCCTATATAAGATAGAATGCATGCAATAAAATGTTATTTTTTGATTTATTATAGCTATAATACTTACATTCAATATATTGAGGATGACAAAAACCAGCTGCTCTTAACATGGCTTTGTCACTAATTGCAGTGACACCCAAGTCTGTTAGTTGTTTATCTGTTAAACTCGGTACAAGCATTGGTGTCACCTATAGGAATGTACAGGAGCATAATGTTTTATAATGCATAAATTCTCACTTTCTCCTGCTCAAAATTCCCTGCAAGGTGCAACAGACCGATCTTCCTCAGCATCTCAGTCATCTGTGCAAATATAATGATGTTGTAAACAGGGTACAGTAGAACTGACTGTATACAACTAAATAAGATTTTATGCTGTATCTTTAAAGATGCACTGAAAATTGGATTGGTGCATGACTGGATACTGTGGCAGTTTCTATCCCACATATACAATATAGTATCAGTACACTTCATGCAAGAACTGATATCAATACCGATCAATAATTTGCATAACAACTGTTAAACAAGCATGTTTGTTGACTACAAGTAGAAAGTGCCTATAATGTCTATACCTCAGAGTAGTGAGAATTAGAAGCCATCTAAGTACACACATGCTGTTATTTAAAACTATACTTCCCAATTCTTCTGAAAACTAGTCAGTAGCTGATACAGGGGTTGCAATGGTTTTGATCAAGACTTCTGAAAAATAATGTGTGCACCCAAAAACCACTAGTACTAGTAGCAATAGAGTTGGGGTAGTTACTTCAGAAAACTTGTTACTAGTTATGTTTATCCCATGTAACTTAGTTACAATTGTAGTTATTTTTAAAATGTAACTAAATATCTAGTTACTAGTTACTTTCATATATAAGTTACGCTTGTTTGTTAACTTTTGTGATATGATTATTTTGCCCAGAGCAAGGGAGAAGAGAACTATAATCTTATATAATAATTGCACACTTTATAAAAATAATGATTCTGCAGCCATTTCAGCTCAGTTTCAACTGTTACGCCTGTATACTCAAGCTGAATCATGAAGAACAGTACACAGAAAGTGTAGCTCTTGCTTTTAAAGCATAATTACCTATAATTACAATGTAACTATTGCAAGCTAATATCGTACTGTAAGTTAGTTACTTTTCAGGAAGTCGTAACCAGTTACAGGTTACTATTTACAAAGCAAGTAACTATAGTTAAATTACTAGTTACTTTTTTAAAGTAACTAGTTATATAACCTTGTTAATAGCTAGTTACCCACAACTCTGAGTAGCAATGAAGTGCTGAGCAATAAGAAAACTATATACGTAGCTATGTGTAATGATGCCATAGCTAACCTTCAATGCTGCTCTATCCCTCTGGTGAAGGTGGCACAACAGCAAGAAACTAATTTGTTATTTTGCTATACAATTTCATACATCTGAACATCAGAAATGGGGGTGGCTAGCTAGAATATACTCCAGGGAGAATCCACTTTCCGAATTGAGATATTCTAATAGAGCAGTCGATTACAATAAGGCTATGCCTCCAGACCCCCTATACTTATACATTGCAATTTAAATGCTTCTAGCTTTTATAAAGATTTGCTACTTTAAGAGACTGCATGAATGCTAATCTTTAGTAATTCATAACATTAATTCAATCAAAAATAGTTACCAAATTCAATTTCAGAAGCATAAATTTTCAAAAACTTCTTGTTAGTAAGAGCATGCTGCTTTGCATACTTGTTGAGTGACATCCTCTTTTGTTCCCTGCAAATTCTAGAACTATATCCTGTTGTATAAACCTGAACTCCCCTCTTTTTCTTTCTAGGTCTGCCACTACTGTCTAGTAGTTCTAACTGTGCCATGATAAACTAAAACTGTATGCATCACCTTAACAACATGCATGAGATTATCCAAAAAAAGCTTTAGCTTGTTGGGAGCATGCTTTAAAGTTCTGGTTGCCTTATCATTTAAGCAGCGTAATAATTATAGGTAACACTGCCATAGCTTAACTTCTTTCTCCATATTAAAAGTCATGCCAAAGCATTATATATTGCACATTGTCACATAGCTATAACATTATCTTTTATCTCCTTTTTAATCAAATATATCAGATCAGCATAATCAGCATTGGTTCCTTAAAGTACAGATAAATTGGATATCAGTTTATCTCAGCTGCATCTGCAGACTGTCTAGTACAAATTTAACCAATAACTCAAGTTGCATCATGCATGTTTCATCATGAACACATCCTCAGGTAGGATGTTCAAATGGGGTTTCATGCCTCAATTCCATGCATTCCATGAAGATACAGACAAATTTCTGGGAGGATGTGTTCAATAAATGGAATTGACAAGGAGTGACCACCTGGCAGACTCCTGTAAGCGTTCGAGCATTAATCGGATGGCTGCAGATTCGAGGCTGCCCAGATCCAGTCATGGATTTGTCTCCTTTCTCCACCTTTGTAAACACACTTTATGTAAAAACTTAAACAGGCTGTAGGACCAGGTGTCCTACAAACCTTCAGCACTTGTGCTGTAAAGCCTTAATAAAATAAAATAAATCTCATGCATGCACACTTCAAATTCATCTTTGTGAAGTTTTAAAATACACCAATTGCATTAATTTTAGCTACTGTAGTGGGCTCAGTCCAAATGGATGGCTAGCTGTAATTTCTTTATGTACACTGATCAGCGCCCCTCTTGACTCCATATACCCATGACTGCTCAAAAATATCTTTGAGTGCTGTAGCTATACAGTATGATGAATCTTCATAGCTATAGTGTCTCCTGTATAAAACTTCAAGACGGCCGCGGTGTGATGTTATTGCAGGCCGGAAGCCCATGGAATCCTCAGTAGCTACACCCCCGATCCATGGTCAGTACCACTGATGATTCCATCAAGCCTATCATAGTTTACCATTCCGATGACAAAACCATATACGGCTAGCTACGTACCTATACGGTAGTCTCGCGTGCCAGACGGTTTGTGTGGGGCCGCCCCCACACAAACCGTCTGGCACGCGAGACTACCTATACGGCACGAGCATGATATTGACCATTCAGTTTGAACGTGCTAGCTAATTGGCTAACCGGCCTGTGTTAACGATCGGCTTGTCAATCGTTGTTCAGTACAAAACAGATGCTCCCCATTTACTGAACTCTTAGTATACGCGCACACATAGCTAGCTACAAATGTAAATCTCACCTCAGCCCTCGCATCAGCCTGTAGTCCACTCTGTCCACCATCCATGAGTCAGCACTGTTTTCGACACTTCCAGAAATAGAAAACGCTGCTGTCAACCAGTTAAACTTGATCTCGCGCGGGAAGTCTCGTGATCATGCAGTTATTGAGTATCTCAATAGACTCTTTCCAAAACCACGCCCAGTTTTCGGCCGCCATTTTGAATGGGGCTACTATGCCATGCGCATGGCGTATTCTCCGGCGTATTCTCCGGCGTATTCAGTCTTTGCAGTGAAGTTGTTTCGTGTATTTTAAAGAAAAGAAGTAGGAAAAGGGAACCACGGATGCTTCTGACGAAATTTAAGACGATGGCCATGATTCTCGGATTCTACCCGGCAAGTATAATTTCAGTCAAATTTCCACTCCCCATGGCTTTGTTATGAGCATAAATTGTTACTCGTGACAATCATTGTGAGTAAGGACAAGGAGTGGAATGTACAGACCGTAGATACTACTTTTTGTGAAGTTTCAATCTGGCAGATCAATTCAGTGCAACCCATCTGATCTTACTATTAAAGGATAGGGACGGAGACCGGGAGCTCCTGATAAGACAGATACTGAGTTGTGCTGTAAACTGAATTTCTGAGACAAAGACAACATCATTTGAGGTGAAACTGCTGCCTCAGCAAACAGTATCGTGGGTACATCATTTCAGATAATATGGCTTGTTAAGTAACTAAGGCATTGTAACTAGTGTGCAGTGGTTAACTGTGCATTTGTAAGAACACATACAGAACTGGTAAATCACAATTCCATGTACGTAGCTTATATAATGTGGCATGATCACCTTATGTGACATCGTTATACATACAGTAATGTATGTTTGTGAAAGTTTCATACGTTAGTATGTATCTTCCAGTACAGTGGTGGCTGACTAACTAGACTCAGTTACTAGTGCTACAGACATAAAGTCCAATTAGACTGATTAGTTTAGATATCTTTTCTCTCTCAGAATGGATACCCTCATTGCACAAATTCTAACCATATAATTATGTTACTCAGTGTTAAGTTTAATCCAAAGAGATATCCAGTGATGTCATCCTTGATACAGTACCATATAGACCTTAAAAACATTTTGATGAGAAAACACTCCACTGGTATTATATTCTTTGATAATATGACTTACTGTTGATAATCAGGGAGCTTGCATGAATCAGTATGGCCAACATTATATACTTGTAGCAGATTTGTAAAGTGTAGTATTTGATAGTTGTATAGCACACATTTTAATCTGACATGTATCTAGCAGTCACATGTGAATGTTGTACTATACAGTGAAAATACTTGGATCTCATTGGCCGCAATTCTTTTCATATGAAGTACTAGGTGTGATCGCATGAACACCTTGGGATGAACTGAACAGAATACAAATGGGACCATGGAAAGGTATCCTTAGTAGAGGGGTATCCTAATTTGTTGAGAGTTTAAATGTGTGTATATACAAATGGGAGTACTGGCAAACATTTTTTAGGTGATTGGTACCATTGTAATAGGTTGTACTTCCGCTTCAACAATTGTCCAGTGGAGTGTGGCACTTGGCCAGTATCCGAGTGGCCTGCAGATCAAAGTCAGGCTATAGGGATAGATTTTTTAAAACCTCTTCTATGTATTTGTCCCGTTTCACATTAGTCAACAATTTTTGTCTAAGTTCCCTGTCTCATGGTAAACACCTCGTACAGGCTTTGCCTCCAGTGCCTAACTGGTAAAGCAGATAAAAACAAACAATTGTTAAAAGTACAAAGTTTGTTGATTCTGAAACTGTTGTTGCACACCCCTTATAATACTTCTGAAATGAGTATATACATGTGAATTAAAATTTTGCATTTTGACTATATTCAATAACCACATCACTATGGTAGCTACTTGTATATCAGTAACTAGCTGAAACAGTATAAGCTGAAGACCCAAGTGAATTATATTAACTATTTATACTCCTCACTGACTCTTGTACTGATAATAGTGACTGTAGCGGCAGCTGATCATGTAAACTTGATTGTATGGGCTGACAAAACCTCTGACAAAGCAATTACTGTTGTTGACTGCTGTCGATGTCTCATGCCTTGTTCAGCCATGATAACCAGCTGCCTTTAACCAGAAACTGATTCTGCCACCCCAAAGGTATTGATGGGTTGTCCCTCAACAATACGGCTCTGTTCAAGCTGCTGCTAACACCAGATTTCAATGGAGCGCAATCGAGATTATTTACCGTGGCCCCATTCAAAATGGCGGAAAGGTGTTGCCATAGCAATGACGTACTTTTGGAAAGAGTCTATATTGACTGCAATAGTTATGATAACGATACCAACCAAAAAAAAATTTTATTATTGTTACGCAAAAATAAAATTTACAAAAATAAAACACTAAAATTGAATATATCAAATAATTCATTGAATATACCAAACTAATTCATTGAACATATCAAATAATTTGTTGCACATACCAAATATTCCATTGCACATACCAAATAATTCATTGAATATACCAAATAATTCATTGAACATGTCAAATAATTCATTGAACATATCAAATAATTCATTGAACATATCAAATAATTCATTGAACATACCAAATAATCATTTTGAAACAAATGGCCTACCATACACCTATGTAATATAATAGCCCGGCAATCTTCAGTAACTGTACGTTCTCCGTTCAACAAAAAGTAGTGATATCCTGTGCCAAAAACAGCCCAGCTGTAAAAAAAGGCGAGGCCAAGAATGCACAAGTACATGTTCATGGAGTAACTACAACCAAAAGACATGATATCAAAATCTGGCCAAGAAAGTGTTTACAGTATAGTAGGGTCCGCAATCCGAAAAATCAACTTTTACAAATCGATCTCCCTACCATTGTGGGATGTTCATTGTAGTATCCCATTGTTGGATCCACCATGAAACCGGAGGCACGATTGTTGTCTTCACAGAAATATCGATTTCATTATTTCGCGAGACGCAAAATCTATTTTTAAAATTCTGTGCTCCACACAAAGGAACAGATAAAACTTGCTACTTAGCTAGATATTATCTAGAGTTATTGTAGTTAACAATTACGCACAGAAATAAGCAAATGATCCACTGGGGTCTCGGTACAGGGTTGCTTTCTTTCAAAAATCAGAAAACGAAACACGAAACTTTGAATTCAAACTGTCCTACCAGCCAAGACAAGAAAACCAGCTCTTCCTCATAGTGATGTGATAAGGTTGGATGGATAGTCTGTCTATGCTGTTAGTCTGGAAAGGATCTGAGACTTCTCACCATCTGGGTGAAGAGCGTCAAAATTTTCGGTCGTCATTCCACGAGATTCTCTCAATGGTGCCAGAGTCCTTTCCAGTACTTCTGATGCCATACTGGTCACCTAATTTTGTTTAGAATGATGATCAATGATGGTCCAAAAAGTTTGGTAGTAGTAGCAGTTGGTGTTTCTGTGATTTCATATGATGCAGTATTCCAGCAGCTCCACCCAGCACATACTGTGTGTCACCCAGCTCGAATCGAAAATGAAAGATTTTGTGCCTTTTCGGTTTGTTTTGGGATATTTTGCAATATAATGGTGATATAGGGTGATCTAGTAAAGATTTGAAGCTGTTGTGGAACGTGAAAGGTGAAGTCAAATTTGGACGATTCAGCTGCTTGCTGTGGTGCATCGCTTAGAGCGAGGCGTGGAAGCTATGGATGAAATAATAATTGGCAACCGTTGCTACCAGACTTCCAGGGACATCTTTTGCCATAGATTTAGTCAATAAGTAATGATTGTTGTGGCTGCAGAAGCGCTGGAAATAGCTAGAAAGCGCGATACAATTCTTTAATGCTGTAGAAAATTTTGACGCTCGTCACCCAGATGGTGAGAAGTCTCAGATCTTTTCCAAACTAACAGCATAGACAGACTATGCACCCAACCGTATCGAAACACTATGAGGAAAAGTTGGCTTCTCTTGTCCTGGGTGGTAGGGCAGTTTGAAATCGAAAATTCGTATTTCTTTGTCTGTTTTTTCAAAGAAAGCAACCCTGTGTCGGTCACCTAGCAAATCATTTACTTTTTATTGTGTGTACTTTTTAACTACAACAACTCTGGATATGATCTGGCTAAGTAGCAAGTCTCATCCGGTCCTTTGTGTGGAGCACGAAATTTTAAAAATAAATTTTGCATCTCGTGACATACTAAAAATGATATTTCTGTGAAGACAACAATCGTGCCTCCGGTTTCATGGTGGATCTAGCAATGGGATACTACAGTGAACATCCCACAATGGTAGGGGGATCGATTTGTAAAAGTTGATTTTTCGGATTGCGGACCCTAAGTATAGGCACTTTTGTGCATTCATTTTCTATATGCTTCACATTATCACATCCAGCTAGCTGTACATGTGTGCTTGCAATATAAACAATACTACTGAGACGATAAAAGATGATTACACTGCATTGTTGCCAAAATTAATTTAACAAAAAATTTACAATTGGTTTCTACTTGGCCATCTTTTTGCACTGATGGCCAAGTAGAAACCAATTGTAAATTTTTTGTTAAATTAATTTTGGCAACAATGCAGTGTAATCATCTTTTATCGTCTCAGTAGTATTGTTTATATTGCAAGCACACATGTACAGCTAGCTGGATGTGATAATGTGAAGCATATAGAAAATGAATGCACAAAAGTGCCTATACTGTAAATGCTTTCTTGGCCAGATTTTGATATCATGTCTTTTGGTTGTAGTTACTCTATGAACATGTACTTGTGCATTCTTGGCCTCGCCTTTTTTTACAGCTGGGCTGTTTTTGGCACAGGTAGTTATATACATGGTTAGCTATGTAGTGGTATAATCCAGGTAAAATTTCACTAGTCTTTTTATCAACATTTGACTGAGACACCACTGGTGAAGCATAGAGTTAGGCATAGTAAAACTCGAGTCCTACCAAAAATGGCAGGGTTGTTTGTATGTAAGATCAAAATACTCTAATAGAGCAGTCACGCAAACAGTTGTGGCATTTTAACGGATTTGAAGCAGACAGCTGGCAAAGAGTATTGCATACTATATATATTTTTAGAGCCAACAAAAATCATTTACATCAGTGGTATATATAGGTTTAGCTAGTTTGTACTTAATTAAATTTAGGGAGGTATGTCCTCAATCTTATTTTTCACAGCAGGCTGCAGGCAGTTACTCTGTGCTATATTTTATGTATATATATACAGACAAGAAATTTAAGGTTTTCACTCATAGCTGAAGAGTACACTGTTAAAAATAAAGAGTAACCACCACTCTGAGAGTTCCCAGTGTAGGGAGGATTTAACACCCCATGGAGAGTAGCCAACACTCTGAAGAGAATAACCATTACTCTGAAGAGTAAGGGACACCACCTTCAGAGCATGTGTTACTCCCCAGTTACTCCTTTAGAGTAATGGTTACTCTCCAGGGGTGTTAAATCCTCCCTACACTGGGAACTCTTTGAGAGTTGTGGTTACTCTTCATTTTAACAGTGTATTACTTATTTTTGGCTTTATCACGAGAAACCACACCAAAGGCCTGTTGAATAACTGTTATACCAATAGCTACAATGTACTGAGTGCTCTATAATATATGTATAACATGCACTTTGTAGAGCTGTCTATGTATGTGTATAACCATTCCTGAATTTATGTGAGGTTTATAAGTCACTGAAGAAAATTACATGTACTTTAGAAATCACAATTTAAGTCACAATTTAAGGCAATAGATACATAGTGGGAAGACATAGGCCATTGGAACTGCATGTTATACCATGCAAGTATCATAAGTCCTTCAACTTATGACTCATTATAAAAAAGATATCTATAGTAAATGTCTGCATCTCACACATGCAATATGTTACCAAATATATACCATACACAGTCTATAGATCAACATAAAATTGCATGCACATCCTACAAGCAAAACAGAAATTTAAAAGCTTGCAAAATCAATTAAAATATAATTATATAGTTTTGTATTTGTACCATTAAAATTATAATTACATATTTAATTGTATTATATATTTATTATTGTGCAGAGCCTCCATGCACCATGGAGTATAATTGATGCACAAGAAAATTACAATTTTGCATAATAGATTGATATTTCTACCATTAAAATTTGACAACAGTTTGTGTGATGAATTTTTGCTTAGCAGTAGCTATGCTAGAAGAACCTATGCAAATCATCACAATTATTGAATGAGCAAAACTTACAGCTACAGTTAGTATGAAAATATAGCTGATTAATCAAAAGTGTGTGTTGTGTCATTTAGTAGTGCAAGGTGGCCAATTCATACCAATATTAATTTTCTTTTTGAAATGCCTCTGCAGCTATTGTATAGTGAATTGAAACTCTAGTAGCATAATTATTCTTATTACCTAATCTTGTCTATAAATATTGCCTCATGCACTCATAATGTGGATTCATTTATGGTGTGCCCCCAACCAGTAATCTGATACTATTGAGGTTTCTTTCCAATTGCACTTTTACCCTGATATTTATTTCTTCCTATTTATAGATTCCACTTGCTTACTAAAGAGAACAGAATAGTAGAAAGACTGGAGACTGTTTGCATGACTGCTCTATTAGAGTATCTTGATCTTACATACAAACAACCCTGCCATTTTTCGTAGGACCCGAGTTTTACTATGCCTAACTCTATATGCTTCACCAGTGGTGTCTCAGTCAAATGTTGATAAAAAGACTAGTGAAATTTTACCTGGATTATACACTACATAGCTATAACCATGTATAGCTGTAATGCAAACGAAAAATCAATCCATAATCACGTGATCCATTTTTGGTTGGAAACTAATACCATTAGGTGGTCAAAACATAATATTGAGCCTAAATCACTCGCTGGAGAAACTAAAACTTGGAGTTATTGCAGCCACGCCTCCCATTTTAGTCTCAGACGCGCTAGGAAGAAATTTCATACCGCTTAGTTTGATGGAAGGAAAGCTCAGATCTGTATGAAACTTGCGCTGTGCGTGAAGTGATAACCAAACTATGTTGCTGTATAGTGAAGGTTTGTGGGCTTTCCTTTTGTTGATTGCTGGGTTGTTCCAAATCCAAAAATACGTGATTTTTGGCTATTTTCTTTGCCGAAAATCGGCCAAAAATCACGTATTTCCGTACCAAATTCACAGTAGCAAATCGATTTATTTCTGCTGTGGGGGTATAGACCTGGACTATATATGCCAAATATGCATGGGAAGGAACTCATGCTTTATCCGGAGAGCGCGCAATTTTTCACGATTTCCAGCATAAAACAATCGCGATTCCCGTCGTATGGAGAAAGATAAATAAGTTTTATTGGTACGTAGAAAAATACTTTGATATGCCCTACAGGTTGAAATAGTAGGGAGACAATTTCGTGATTATCGATTTTTTTCATTGCGGACCCTATAAGAAGGGAGAATAGCTAATCTTTACCTAGAATTACTAAGAGGGGTTCAAAATAGGTCTCGTGCTGACTATGCTAACTACAAGACCAAACGTAATATAGTTAAATGTAAACTTAGAACTACCCAAAAGTCATATGAACAATCACTTTTAAATAAATTTAAGTCCAACCCCGAAAGCCTTAACTCTATTCCTATGTCAAATCCAAACAAAAGGTTAAGCCTAGTATTGGCCCTCTAGAGAAGAACGATGGCTCTTCTACTATACCTGTGATGCAGAGGTTGCTGATGATTTGAACAGATATTTTGAGTCAACTTTCACCCAAGAAGATTTATTTTATGTACCATGCAGTTCCTCCTTTTAGATGTGAAGGATCCATATGTGACATTAATGTATCTGAATCAATTGTGTCTCAGAAATTGTATGCATTGAAGGATAACAAAGCTCCTGGCCCAGACAGTATTCATTCATACATCCTCAAGGCTTGTGCTCACATGCTCTGTACTACTTTAACTATTCTATTCCAACAGTCTTTGACTAGTGGGGCTCTCCCTAGTGATTGGAAAAAAGCCCATGTAATTCCAGTTTTTAAGAAAGGTTCTAGGTTCAAAGCAAATAATTATAGACCAATTAGTCTAACTTCTACAGTGGTAATAATTTTGGAGTCCGTCATTTGTACAGAGCTGCTTAACTTTTAAATGAAAATGACATACTTAACCGAGTACTTAACCATGGTTTTATGCACAATAAGTCCTGCTTAACTAACTTATTGGAGACCTTTGAGGACTGGACTAGTGCGGTAGACCAGGGCTATAGTGTTGACATGATATATTTAGATTATAGTAAGGCATTTGACTCTGTACCACATCGTAGATTGATTTCTAAGCTTGAGGCATATGGTATACATGGTAATCTATCTCTATGGCTAACTAATTTTCTTACTAACTGCCTTCAAAGAGTAGTGGTAAATGGATGTCTGTCTGATTGGATCAGTGTCCTGAATGGAGTACCTCAAGGTTCGGTCCTAGGACTGTTGTTATTTATATTATATGTCAATGATATTCCAAACCTTATTGAGAGCAATGTGAAGATGTTTGCAGATGATACCAAGATATACTCTGTCATCAAAAGTTTTGATGATAGTCTTAAACTGCAGCATGACATTGATAGGTTCATGCAATGGTCTAGTACTTGGTTGCTCAGGTTCAATGCTGCGAAATGTAAGGTTATGCAATTTGGTAACTTGATTCCTGTATCATATACACCATGAGAGACTGCACTTAATTTGAATGTGTCAACTGACTTGGAAATAGTGAATGAAGAAAAGGATCTTGGTGTGTGGTGTACAAGTGACTTGAAGCCATCTTTGCATTGTCAAAAAGCTGTGGTTTGGAATATTGTGTATTGTGTCCTCATCTGGAATATTGTGTACAGGCTTGGAGTCCCTACTTAGCCAGGGATATTGATAGTCTTGAAAAAGTACAGAGACGAGCAACAAAATAGGGCTGTGCCCTTATATGACAACTAGTATTACAACTGTTCAGGAATAATGGTGTTATTTCATCATTATTCCACTTAGGTGATTCACTATGCTTTACAAGCATTGTGAATCACTTAAACAAAGTGGCATCATTTTTCAGTCAAAAAATATTGCCAAATTTAATACTGAACAGGCTAAATTGGTAAAATTTTTCTGTGGGGGCATGCCCCCAGACCCCCCTAGATAGAGCATGCTCCGTATGCTGAGTGTGCTTTGCACACCTTAGCTAGTTGTATTAATCAGTTGTCAATTTCTTAGCCAACCAACCATTATGTTAGTACCCCCCCTCCCGAAATCCTAGATCCACCCCTGCATAGGGAGTACTATGACACTTTTCAAAGGAGCTTATATAATTTAAACAGCAGTTAGAACATGCACCCCTAAAGGTCCAGTGTCTAGGATACTCCCTATTTTTAACAGTGCAGGTGGTTTAAACAATTCAAGCGTTTAGCTAGAAAATTACTCTTCCAATAAAACTGGTCAAGAAGCAAAAGAAGAAACCTAAAAGCTCTGCACTGTACCCAGTTCACCATTATCTCTCTCACTATCAGTTGTATACCCATGGTCATACCACAAGTTTGCTCTTGTGGCATAACTACACCACTTATCACTTAAATTTATTTCAACTTGAATAATTAGTCACTTAGAGGTTGTGGATTTTCTTTGAATGCAATATTGGATCAGTAGGGAGCTGCGCACAAGCAGTTTGTACTAAACAAATATAAATTCCTGGCTATTTTTCAAACACCACTTATCCCACTCCTGCCACCACCTTCTCCATTTTGCGATCCCTTTTACTAGAACAAACTAAATTCAGCTACTACTCCAGACCTATCTGTGATTGGAACAGCCTACCCATGCATTGACACTATAGAATCTCAATCTCTAAAAGTGTAAAATCACGTATTTAACGTGATTTGTTGCACCCTCCCTTTTAATCATAATCATAAGGCCAATGAAACTTGATTACCAGTTTCTCGCTCAGATTTTTAAAAATTTGATGAGGGCGAGCGGTTATTATTCATTATTCATTATTTTTCCAAAAGCACAACACACATCCAAACATGAAGATTTCTGCCAAAAAACAGTGAGATCTACACTGATTATTCTTGCATTAAATAGCTAAAGTACGTTACTAATCTATAACAAGTGATTTTTCCATTAGAGTATAGCTGATTGCTCTATTAGAGTAAAAGTGACTGTTCTATTAGAGTATTTCGATCTGAAATACCAATAATGAAATTCCATGCGGGTGTATCAAAAGCATGCGGGCGATGACGCGAAACTGCTAATCAAGTTTCATTGGCCTAATCACGTGATAGGTGTGTCAACGCTGCTGCATGGGTACAAGTTGACTGAGTACTTCCGGCAGAGACGCTGTTGGTTTGTATTTCGCCGATGACAGTCTGTTGTGTTTTTTAGAGTCCTGTAAACTCGTTTGTTACACTAAATCTACTCGACTAAATCTGGCTGAGAGAAATCATTGTTGAATTTCTGTAGTAGTACAGCTGCAAGCGGCCTCGTGAGGATTTGCCTGGAGAGTTTGCCGACCGGCACCACCAAGCTTGAAGTGCTCTGCTAGCTACGAGTGAGTGCGAATAACATAATAGATTATAGATATAAATAGTTGCTACATCATGCATGGTGATCATGATGACAAATAGGGTTTACTGTGAACCTCGCTGTGAACTGCCTGTGCCTTGTAAACTGACACTGATAAGCCACTAGCTGGCTGGCTCTCGGCTGCCACACTTCTACCAAATAAACCTTGGTTATATTGGTGTGTATCTCGGTATATTTATGAGATCTCCTAGTAGCTATCAGTAAATTTATATCAGTACATAGTCGGCGTAGCCGTTTAGTATGCTCGTTTATTCGACAGACATGACGTTTTGCAATGCTAGGAGGTTAGTAGATCGCTATAAGCTGCAGCAAATGTGACCTTAACAAAACCAGCAGAATTTGAAACCATAATTTATAGTATTTGATTGGTCGTAGCTATAAAGCTATAGTGCAAATGCCAGGTCAAGTTAAATGTATAGCTGCTAGGCGAGTTAACGACTAATTCTGGATAATTAGAGTGCATCCTATCCCCATGCCTTTACGAACTTGTACAATTAGAGCTGTGAATAAACAGACTAAGCTAAGACATGCTGATAAATTAGAAAATGCTTGTGAAATTAGCGTGTTACTGGGAATTATCTATGTGCATGCAGGCTTTGAGACTGTAGTGGGGAGGGATAACAAAGCTCTATATTTACAGTTATGTAATATAAAAGCTGGAATCTAATGAATAGGCTATGTATAAAGGTTATAGCTAACAGCTGGAATCTAATGAATTGGCTATGTATAAAGGTTATAGCTAACAAATTGTCTTTTCCTTATTTTGTTCTGTATACTACTTGCATGAACTCTTTATAGAAGTTGTACCTGTAATCAATGTCGATAATATTGCTTGCTTATGTGAATCTTGCCTGCAGGACCATTTCCACATTATTGCAAATTAAATATAGTTACATATAATTGGCTAAGAATCCTTATAACTGATCAATTAACCTGGATACCCCCTGCAGACAAGTGTAAACACTGTAACATAATCTCAAAGTATGTGTTACATCATTGTAAACAAGGAAAATAGTGGCTCACCTTTGCAGGGGTTAGATATAAACAGTGGATCCAGCAGAGGTCCAACTCCTTATGCATTCTTTGCTTGTACTAGATACCTCTAAGTTGCAATGCCTAGTCCCACATGGCCAGACCACTTTTTCTCCATCATAGTGCCTACGTATGTCAATTAGAAATTTATTCTGAAAATGTGTCATGTGTTGCATGAAGATGAATGACCTGTTTGAATTAATTCATTCAAGCTAGGTGCTTATAACGTGCCATGATGGAGAAAGTGTGGACTGGCTATACTATATAGACTTGACACTGACTCGGAGATATGTTTGTGTTAAGTATATAAAATTCCAGTTTTGGTCCTCATGGCTCCCCAGGTCCTTGGTCCCTGGATCCACTGGGTTTAGTATTGATGATACTAAAATGGTAGTGTTACTCAGCTCTGTTGATAACATTGGTATATGTGACCAGTCGGCTGTTTTTGCACATTCCTCGAGTTCCATTTTATTGCATCTCTGTAATCTATAGTAACAAAAGAGTGGACAACCAAAGTTTCAGCCTTTTGTAATGAATGGTTTTGAAAGTTATAGTATATGACAGTTGGAACAGTGATAAACTCAATTTGTACAGCAACAATACTGGAAATAGATTATACAGGTGCTTAGATAATTGATCATAACTTACGACTGAAACAAGCTATGAAGATAGGAGTTGGTTGAATCTGTGCAACATGTACTGGCAAATCAATCAAGGTATAGTGCTTTCCCTGTACTCCTCCGTGTTGACAAAGAAGAAGGCCATTCCAGCTAAGAAATGACAATGGTGAACTTTGCTTTTACCGCATCGTAAATAACAGGTATAGGCGACCTCCCTTGTTTCACAGCTTTTGCGTCTATGATACCTAATTGAAATTTAAAATTCCTAGTTTATCCTTCTACTTGCACATACATATGTGCAATTGTTATAAAACACCATAATTATTAGTTAGTGAAGATAAGTGATGATATGTGAAGGTCTTAACCTTCTACTGGTAAGTTAGTTTATGGTATGGTTACCTCTAGGAAGTAATCAGATATCTTCCAACATTGAAGATTGTATGTGAACACTGTACAACTGTTGTGATGTGCAGAGTCTGCAGACTTAATTTTATTCAGCTACAAATATATAAAAATGTTAGAAAAGTACATCCAGCTGTCAGGAGAAAAATAAGGAAATGTGATACCTGACAATTATTAACAAACCTTTGAATGAAAACCCATGCTTACGACATCACAATCATGCAGTTTGGTAGCACTGTATAGTAAGGATCATGAAAGTTTGCCAAAAAATATTGACCAGAAACCAGCCTCACAATACCTTCATGAAGCCTTGGTAGGCATGCCTCAATAAAAAGTAAGGTAACAAGGCTTGATTTTTTCACCATTAGACAATGCTTTTACCACAGTGCATACTGTCGGATGCGCAGAGTGTTCATGTAGTTCAGATTTAGATAACAGCAGAATAAAAATAAATTATTGTGCACACATTTATATAGCTAGTTGTCATACAATGAGCCTTATTTGAAATTACATTACAGACATAAAAATGGCCACTGTAGTGTGGGGATGTTCGTAAAATTTGTACGGGCAACTATGGGGAGAAAAATTATGAATGGCAATATCTCAGCTAAGACAGAAGATATCAAGCTAAATAATAGAAATCTAGCATTGTTTTGAAAATCAACCAAAAATTGCTTTTATGTACTTATTGCAATGTCTCATAGTCATACCTGCTAGTTGTAGTTTAATATCTTCCTTCTTTGCTGAGACATTACCGTTCAAAATTTTTCTTCCCATAGTTGCCCATACAAATTTGTCCCCACACTACAGTGGCTATTTTTATGTCTGTGACATAATTTCAGATAAGGTTCATTACATAATACCTTATGACGCACAATGTTACAACTATGCACGTGTGCATGCTTAAGTACATACTACTACATCTCCCATTCTCAGTCAGTTTCTTTAATCAATCGTCTAGGTGGTTCATGTCCTTCTGTACTATTTGTCTCTGGTGTAGTTTCAGTCTCTGTGGAAGGTACATCTTGGTAGTTTCTGTATTGGTTTGTTGAATCAGATGTCTTCTTTTTCATTGCAAAGTTCCAGTATCAGTTTCAATCTGGCAAGATCTTGGTACATTAGCTGTTCTAGTCACTTGTCCATGTGTTCCACCAGATAACCAAACATCATCTCCTTTCTTTAAAGGACTTAGACTTTGAGTTCTGTGTCATCGGCCTAAGTTAGATTTCTGTCTCTCTTTGATTGTTTTCTTCTTCTTTTGTAACTTCTGATTGTTAGGTAACTTAGGTTTGAACTGACTGTTAATGGTTGGGACTGTAGTATGGATTTTTCGTCCCATTAGTAGCTTTGCAGGACTGTAGCCATCTCAAGTGGAGTGGTTTGGTAAGCTAGTAGTCCAAGGGAAAGATCATAACACTTGGTCAAAATGTTCTTAACAGTTCTGGCAGCTCTTTCTGCTTCTCCATTACTTTGTGGATATCTTGGACTGCTGGTCTTATGTGTAAAGCCATAGAATTTAGAAAATGATTAGTTGAAAACTATGGCCCATTGTCTGTAAAATATTCAGCAGGAATTCCATGTCTGGCAAAGATTGACTTAAGGTGGCGGATAATGTCATTTGCAGAGGTACTCATCAATTTGGCAATTTTGATGTATCTGGAATAATAGTCTATGACAAGTAGGTAACTGGTCGAACAAACCTGCTCCCACCTTCTGCCAAGGATGTTGAGGTAGCTTTGTAGCAAGTAGAGGCTCAGCTGGCTGAAATCTGTGCTGGGCACATGTTGGGCAGTTTGTTACATATTCATCAAGCCTCTGGTTAATGCCTGGCCACCACACTGAGGTTCTCGCTCTTTGTCTACACTTTGTAATGCCTTGATGACCTGTGTGAATACTGTCAAAGTATGTTAGGCTGTAAGGAAAGTGGTATAACTAGTCTATGACCTTTTAACAACAAACCATTGTGTATTGACAACTCACTAGATACTGCAGCATACTTTTTCATTAGTCCTTTCACATGTTGGGCCAGCCTTCTCTGCAGTAGTGCATCACAGCCTTGCAAGTATCATCACTTTCTTGAGCTTGCTTTACTTCATTTAACCTCTTATCATCAGAAGCATGTAGATAGTTCATGATCATGTTTACATAGAGGTCAGTATCTTGAAAAAGTGTTTCGTCATTGTTTGTGATTGTTCTTAAGGGGGCTCGTGATAGTGTTGAGCAATTTACCAGCAACATGAGAAATACTATTACCGAAATGCATCAGTTTCATTCGAAATCATTGTACACGAAGAGGTAACTCATCTACACTCTTGTGGTTGAGCAAGGGGACGACTAATGGTTTGTGATCTGTCGGAAGTTCATTCCAGTGAGGTAGTTGCTCAATCTCTCGCATGCCCAGGTTACTTCTAATGCTTCCTTTTCAATTTGAGCATACCTCTGTTCTGCTGGGGTTAAAGCACTGGGTAAGCAACTGGTTGATACTCACTTGTTTGTTGTTTCTGGGTAAGAACTGCCCCAAGTCCATATGAAGAGGCATCTACTGACACTGTAGTTGCAAGTTGAGGATTGTATAGGACAAGTAGAGGAGCTGAGCTTATGTCTTGTTTGATCAACTTGAAGGAATGTTGCTGTTGTTCTCCCCAATACCAGTCATTCTTGTTACTCAGTAGCTCATGATTTGGCTTAGCCTTGTTTGCCAGCTGCGGACAGAATTTTCTAAGTTTATTCACCGTATCCATGAAATGTCTCGCCTCTGAAATGTTTGTGGGAACTGGCATCTCTCTGATTGCTTTTACTTTTGTGGGGTCTGGTTTAATGCCATCTTTGTTTACTATTTGGCCTAAGAATTTTATTGATGGCTGTGAGGATTGGCATTTTTCAACATTCAAGGTGACATTGGCTTCTCTGAGTTTATTCAACACTTTCTCAAGTCACTGTTTGGTGTTCTTTATTATTCGTGCCAAAAATTAGTATGTCATCCATAAGGCATACAACCCCTTCTTCACCTGAGAGTATGGCTGACATTTTCTTCTGAAAGTACTCAGGGGCTGAGGTTAATTCCAAATGGTGAGTGGTTGAAACAATATCTGCCAAAGGCCATAATGAATGTGGTCAGTAGTGAGGAGCTCTTATCTAGTTTTGTTTGCCAGAATCCTGAATTGGCATCAAGCTTGGAAAATAGGTTTGCATCACCCAGTTGAGTCATCTACAGAAGGTAACATGTGGCATTCACGACAAACAGCTTTGTTAAAGCTACACTAATTCTTACAGTCCCATTTGGTTTGGGAACAACAACCATACCTGAGCACCATTCAGTAGGTCTTTGAACTTTTCTAATCAACCCAGTCGCTCCATACGTTGCAGCTTAGTTTTCATTTTAAGTTGTAAAGGAATTGCTTTCCTCCTTGGTGTACTGAGAACAAATGGGTTTGGGTCAGGTTTCAATTTGATATGATTTACGCCTTCAATTGTGCCAAGGTCTGAATATAGTTGTGGAAATTTCTCAATAACACTTCGATTGTGTGAACTGGTGTCAATTGTTTGTATCCAGGCTACTAGTCCAAGAGCTTGGATTGCTGGATGACCCACTAGTGGTTTCTGTAGCCCTTCTATGATGTATACTGTTTCTATAGTCTCTAGTTCTTCTCTTGCAATATTTGCAGTGACAAATGTTCGAACTTTCAGTAACTGTTTACTAGCTATAGGACCCTTAAGGATTTTGCTTGTCTGCTGTAGTGGCCCATCTCGTATTTCATTATACTTGGTTTCTGGGATAGCTGTAACATTGTCTCCAGAGTCTATTTTAAATTCTAGATGATTGTTGTTGAATGAGAGCTGAATAGTCCGTGGCTCTGATTGATCTGTGTCACAGATTGCTCCCAGGAAAGTGTCTTCCTCATCCCCCATTTTGACTTTGAACATTATTTTGAATTTACTTCTGCAGATTGTTTGAAAATGACCTATTTTGTGGCTCTCTTGCATGTGACTTCTTTCGCAGGACACTATTGTCTGGAATGTGGAGGAGATTTACCACATCTGGTGCATGACTTACTATAGAGTCTAAGTGTCTCTTGTTGTGGTAGAATTGTTTATTTCTGGGTGCAGTACCCCCTCTGCTAATGGTTGCAATTGAATTAGTGGCATCTGATGGGCTGTGTAGGGTAGACTACTGCTGTTTGACAGCTTCGCTAGTGACGAAAGTTAAGTCTGGATCTATCTGCAGTCTTTTGGATAACTTTCAATCTTGAATTCCCGCTACTATTCTATCACGAATCAGTTGGTTGTGGAGAGCTCCATAATTGCAAAAGTTGGCTAAACTACGATGTACGTAAGTTGGTTATGAAACTGTCAACTGGTTTGTCAGGCTGCTGTATTCTTTGACTGAATTTAGCTCTTTCATAGATAACGTTTCTTTTCATTACAAAGTAAGCTTTGAACTTTTCTTTTACAGTTTCGTACTTCTTGGAGTCTTCGTCTGATAAATGAAAAGATGTCTGCTTCATTTCCCATCGCATAAACTAAAGGCTTGGCTTTCTTCGCCTTTACTAGTGAGGCCTGACACTTGATGAAACCTCTTGAAGCGACGGATCCATTCTTCTGGTGTGCAGAAAGTGAACTTTTCTGGTGGGGACCACTACAACACCGCCATAGCTGTAGCTTTACTATTAGCTTCTGACACCATGTTGGATGCGCACAGTGTTCACATAGTTCATATTTAGATAACAGCAGAATAAAAATAAATTATTGTGCATGCATTTATAAAGCTAGTTGTCATACTATACAATTACATAATACCTTATGACGTATCTACATGTTACATAATGTTGCAACTACGCACGTGTGTATGCATAAGTACATACTACTACACATACAGTGCATGCACCATAAACATACTCACTGGTAGCATAAAGTGTCAATTTGTGGTAATGCACTAATGGCTTTATGTTGCCTTTTACTTGAGAATAAAAACAAAAATCGTCCTTGATTTGTTGCACTATGCCTCTGACAGTTAAAGTTGTAGGCTAGCTTCACGCATCATTCTTCTTGTGTAAGGCTGTGTAATGGGCAGAACATATAATTGTGTTGCTTATTAGTAAGTACTATAGGGGTGCATGTCTGTCATGTATTTGTATAATTAACAATGAATTACAAAAAGAGTTAACAGCCAAAAATGAAATTTACAAAGTAGTAGGGATCGGTACAATAAAAGGTGCTTAAGGGATCATCACTTGAAATGCAAATTTCTATTTTACCATGCTGGTTTTATTGCTAACTAGTTGGGCCTGTTGCTGTACAAATCAGTACCAATTATAAATAGAATATAGATACTTGAATGGTAACAAAGTAACTCATACTTTATAGCTATATTTATTGACAGCAGTTATGTACATAGCTTGTGGATTGTAGTGTTGTGTATTGTAGTGTTGTGTATTGTGTATTGTACATGTTAAACATGTTATCTCAGCATCACTGTGATGATATATATGTATACATGATAGCTATCTACTGCTGGGTTATCTCTAAATGTCTCTTAACTATCCTTGGCATGGTGACAATAGTCTGAGTTGTGGTTTGTTTGGGGAATTTTAGATACATGTGTATGTATAGTTTTAATGTACACAAAATCATGAATAATATTAGTGATACCAAAAAATTGTAATATAATTGACCATGTTGTAGAAAACTTATTTATGGTCTGGTTGAAGCTGTGTGTTATAAGATTTATCAGTTTTGTAATAAATATTGTTACTAATCTAGTTACAGTAGAGCAAACAATCCACATCACAATCACTATTATTGTATGGTGATTGATGATATTACTAGCTATGCTGATTATTAGCGTTTTCTGGTAGCTATGACATATCATTGCATATGATTGCATATGGTACAAGAATGAAGGACGTTATACAATGTCTATCTGGTACAAAAAAAACATTATTAGGACTTCTAAGGTTGCTCTAAAGCAAAGCATGTGCAGGATTGGAAGGTGTTTTGAAGAATAAATATGATGGCTTCAACAAAGTGAATGTTTATTGATATTAAAATGCATTAGTATTGGAAGGCATATACGGTACCACCCGAATGCTAATCTACGCTTCAATTGAGTGCAAATCCTCATAATAATGATCCTTGCAAAATCCTTTATTCTCTTGGTATGTCTACAAAAGTAACTACTTTTAAACAGTAATGCCTTTAGATGATGCTGAGAAGTACAGTATATTACTCTTGTCACACATTGCTGATTTCGTAAGAAGTTTACAGACATTAGTGTTCATTGTTCATGGCCAGGCGTGTCCAATACATTTTCTAACATGTAACATCTATCTATCGTGTGTCTGTTTGATAATGGTATGTATAGAGCAACTCTTTGAATACACACACTGATGCTATGTTAAGCTCAATTCACAGAAATTTCATTGTGTCAATTTGGTCTAAACCAAACAATGTACTATGGAACCTGATGACTATGCAATACAAGGATTCCTGGGTTTCAAACTCAATTTGATAATCAAGACACACGGTAGTGTGTCGTGCGGCCTAAGAAGCTGGCGGTCAACACCCGTGAGTATATTGACAGGAAGAAAGAAAACACAATTTTTGCACCTCCGTAGCTCTGTGCTGCCTTGATTAAACAAGACGATTTTTTTCTGTGGACACTCCCTCCAACTCCAGCACTCCACATTCCAAATTTGAGCGAAATCGCTTCACGCGTTCCCAAGATATGCGACTTCAAAAATTGGCTTAGTTTCTTGGTTTTTTTTTCTTCTTATTTTTCTTCCTCTTTTCGCACACTTACAAAAACTGCTATAAAACGCGAACGCCATATCCGATTGCCTTCCAATTTGGCACACAGAAGGGGGGTATAAAGGCGCATCTGGGTACCAACATTGGCTGGACTACGATAAACAGGCAAAGAGTTATGAGCGATTATTCACGAAACGTAACACAAATATGTTGTCACACCTACAGGGTAAACCGCGTATGGGAAGAAGCTGAAAATCGGTGGGTAGATAGGTTAACTATTGAACCTCAAATCTTTTGTGGTTTGAAAGAAATCGAGCTTAAAACCAGGAAGATACAACAAAAAAACTAACAGTGTGTAACAATTATGCAATCGAGATTAGCTATTAAAAAACGACTGCTTGCCACGCCTACCAGATAACCGCTTGGGGTAATGCTTTGAGAATCATTGTACAGATGGAGTAATCATCTTAGAAAGGCTCTTTAATGGTGTAGAAGAATCATACTTAAAGCCACGGAGTTATAACACGAAATCCAACTTGGTGCAGCAAGTGCGAGATCGAGGTACTCTAATAGAGCAGTCATCCTAATAGAGCAGTCACCCTGAAGAGAATTCAAGAGATCAGCTACAAACAAGTAACCTATATAGAGATCAGCTACAAACAAGTCACCCTGTAGAGAGATCAGCTACAAACAATTCACCCTGTAGGGAGATCAGCTAGAAGAAGTTACCTTGTGGGGAGTTCATGCAACTATGGAAAGAGATAGTTCAGCTAGAACAAATCACCTTGCACAGTTCAGCTACAAAGAAACCACCATGTAGAGAGTTCAGCTACAAAAAAATCACCATGTAGAGAGATCAATAGAAGAAGTTACCTTGCAGAGAGTTCAGCTACAAAGAAACCATCATGTAGAGAGTTCAGCTACAAACAAATCTCCCTGTAGAGAGATCAGCTAGAAGAAGTTACCTTGTAGAGAGTTCAGCTACAAAGAAACTATCATGTAGAGAGTTCAGCTGCAAACAAATCACCTGTAGAGAGTTCAGCTACAAACAAATCTCCCTGTAGAGAGATCAGCTAGAAAAAGTTCCTTTTAGAGAGTTCAGCTTCAAACAAATCACCTTGTAGAAAAATCAGCTAGAAGAAGTTGCCTTGTAGAGAGTTCAGTTACAAAGAAACCACTATGTAGAGAATTCAGCTACAAACTAGTGACCTGTAGAGACATCAGCTAGAAGAAGTTACCTTGTAGAGAGTTCAGCTACAAAGAAACCATTCTGTAAAGAGCTCAGCTGCAAACAAATCACCTATACAGAATTCAGCTACAAACAAATCACCCTGTAGACAGATCATTTAGAAGAAGTTACCTTGTAGAGAGTTCAGCTACAAAGAAACCATTTTGTAAAGAGCTCAGCTGCAAACAAACCACCTGTACAGAATTCAGCTACAAACAAATCACCCTGTAGAGAGATCAGCTAGAAGAAGTTACCTTGCAGATAATTCATCTACAAACAAATGTCCCTGTAGAGAGATCAGCTAGAAGAAATTACCTTGCAGAAAAATCTCCTTTAAATAGTGACACTGGTCTATCCCAAAAAGCTGTATGTCTCCTACACAATGTTTGACCAGAACTCAGCTGCTGCTTATTCATCCTGGAATGCCACATTTCCACATTAAATTCAACAAACACTCTGTAACTGTTACCCTGTAGAGAGATCAGCTACAAACAATTCACCCTGTCGAGAGATCAGCTAGAAGAAGTTACCTTGTAGGGAGTTCATGTAACTATGGAAAGAGATAGTTCAGCTAGAAGAAATCACCTTGTAGAGTTCAGCTACAAAGAAACTACCATGTAGATAGTTCAGCTACAAACAAATCGCCCTGTAGAGAGATCAATAGAAGAAATTACCTAGTAGAGAGTTCAGCTACAAAGAAACCATCATGTAGAGAGTTCAGCTATAAACAAATCTTCCTGTAGAGAGATCAGCTAGAAGAAGTTTCCTTGTAGAGAGTTCAGCTACAAACAAATCACCCTCTAGAAACATCAGCTAGAAGAAGTCACCTTGTAGAGAGTTCAGCTACAAAGAAACTACCATGTAGAGAGTTCAGCTACAAACAAATCGCCCTGTAGAGAGATCAATAGAAGAAATTACCTTGTAGAGAGTTCAGCTACAAAGAAACCATTATGTAGAGAGTTCAGCTGCAAACAAATCACCTGTAGAGAGTTCAGCTACAAACAAATCTCCCTGTAGAGAGATTAGCTAGAAGAAGTTTCCTTGTAGAGAGTTCAGCTACAAACAAATCACCCTCTAGAAACATCAGCTAGAAGAAGTTACCTTGTAGAGAGTTCAGTTACAAAGAAACCATCATGTAGAGAGTTCAGCAACAAACTAGTGACCTTGTAGAGACATCAGCTAAAAGAAGTTACCTTATAGAGAGTTCAGCTACAGAGAAACCATCATGTAGAGAGTTCAGCTGCAAACAAATCACCTGTAGAGAGTTCAGCTAAAAACAAATCTCCGTATAGAGAGATCAGCTAGAAGAAGTTACCTTGCAGAGAGTTCAGCTACAAAGAAACCATCATGTAGAGAGTTCAGCTGCAAACGAATCACCTGTAGAGAGTTCAGCTACAAACTAATCTCCCGTAGAGAGATCAGTTAAGAAGAAATTACCTCGTAGAGAGTTCAGCTACAAAGAAACCATCATGTAGAGAGTTAAGCTGCAAACAAATCACCTGTAGAGAGTTCAGCTACAAGCAAAACTCCCTGTAGAGAGATCAGCTAGAAGAAATTACCTTGTAGAGAGTTCAGCTACAAAGAAACCATCATGTAGAGAGTTAAGCTGCAAACAAATCACCTGTAGAGAGTTCAGCTACAAGAAAACTCCCTGTAGAGAGATCAGCTAGAAGAAATTACCTTGTAGAGAGTTCAGCTGCAAAGAAACCACCATGTAGAGAGTTCAGCTGCAAAGAAATCACCTGTAGAGAGTTCAACTACAAACAAATCCCCCTGTAGAGAGATCAGCTATAGAAGAAGTTTCCTTGTAGAGAGTTCAGCTACAAACAAATCACCCTGTAGAAAGATCAGCTAGAAGAAGTCACCTTGTAGAGAGTTCAGTTACAAAGAAACCACCATGTAGAGAGTTCAGCTACACACTAGTGACCTTGTAGAGACATCAGTTACCTTGTAGAGAGTTCAGCTACAAAGAAACCATCATGTAGAGAGTTCAGCTGCAAACAAATCACCCTGTAGAGAGATCAGCTAGAAGAAATTGCCTTGTAGAGATTTCAGCTACAAAGAAACCACCATGTAGAAAGTTCAGCTGCAAAGAAATCACCCTGTAGAAAATTCAGCCACAAACAAATTGCCCTGTAGAAAGATCAGTTAGAAGAAGTTACCTTGTAGAGAGTTCAGCTACAAAGAAATCATTCTGTAAAGAGCTCAGCTGCAAACAAATCACCTGCACAGAATTCGGCTACAAACAAATCACCCTGTAGAGAGATCAGCTAGAAGAAGTTGCCTTGTAGATCGTTCAGCTACAAACAATTCATCCTGTAGAGAGAGCAACTAGAAGAAGTCACCTTGTAGAGTGTTCAGTTACAAAGAAACCACCATGGAGAGTTCTGTAATAAATAAATGTATTATTTAAATATAATTTGTACATTTACTGATAAAATCAGAAATATTTAAAGTACATCTACTTCATCTTTTCTTCTTCTTCCTGTGGTAAAGAAAAAAAGACAGGTTAAAAAAGTCCCAAAGCTGGCCATAAGCCGGCCATAGGCCGGCTTTGGGGTATACAAATACAAAAAGAAATGAAATCTAATCCAAAACAGCCAAGCAGTAAATAAACAGCGCAGCCCTCAAAAAGGCTATGGTGAAAAAGATGTGAAATCCAAGGTGGCGGCCAAGAAATGGCTGTGATGGCAGGTTAATGGTAAAAAATTTTAATAATGACACTTCAGGTGAATTTTGTGCCAAGACCAAGCGGCACAAAAATTCACCTGAATTGTCGTTATTAAAATTTTTACCATTAACCTACCATCACAGCCATTTCTTGGCCGCCACCTTGGATTTCACATCTTTTTTCACCATAGCCTTTTTGAGGGCCGCACACTTTTTTTACAGCTTGGCTGTTTTGGATTAGATATTATTATTGCTTTTGATCTTTGTTGGATTTCTAAATTGCACCATATGGTGGCATGGAATTATAACTAACCCATAGAATCAAGACACACGGTAGTGTGTCGTGCGGCCCAAGAAGCCGGCGTGCACTGAACACCCGTGAGTATATTGACAGGAAGAACGAAAACGCAATTTTCTCACCTCCGTAGCTCTGTGGTGCCTTGATGAAACAAGATGATTTTTGCTGTGGACACTCCCTCCAACTTCAGTACTCCACATTCCAAATTTGAGCAAATTATTTCAAGCGTTCCCGAGATATGCGACTTCAAACATTGGCTTAGTTTCTTCGTTTTTTCTTCCTCTTTTCGCACACTTACAAAAGCCGCTATAAAACGCGAACGCAATATCCGATTGCCTTCAAATTTGGCACTCAGAAGGGGGGTATAAAGGCGCATCTCTGTACCAACTTTTACTGGAATACGATAAACAGGCAAAGAGTTATTAGCGATTATTCACGAAAAGTAACAGCAATATGTTGTCACGCCTACAGGGTAAACCGCTTACGGGAAGAAGCTGAAAATCGGTGGGTGAATAGGTTAACTATTGAACCTCAAACCTTTTGTGGTTTGAAAGAAATCGAGTTAAAAACCAGGAAGATACAACGAAAAAACCAACAGTGTGTAACAATTACGCAATCGAGATTAAGGTTACGGGATACTGTAAACCCCACATGTACACTATCGATCATTTTTCATGATTAGGAGTTTGATTTTTCTTAATGCATTGTTATCAAATATTTATGCATTCTTAACTTCTCATAAATCGACATGGAATTCAAATGTTGTTATGGAAACATGAGTTGTCCCCATGCCAAACAGTGAAAACTGTGAACCAAAAATCAGACCAATGAAGAACCATGAGAACTTACTAACAATTCTAAGGTTTGAAGAACATCAGTTGTGAGGGACTGACAAGAGGATTTGTGAATAATGTGTATAGTTGCTGAAATATGACTACAATATGGCCTAAAGCAAGACACTGTGGTCACAAAATTAATTTTTAAATTGATATCACAAGCACTAGAAACATTATTTCTAACAAATGGCTCCGTCCGAGAAAATGTTAACAACTAGTTTGACAATCCTGATTTTTGGTTCAGGAAAATATCGCCATTAGTCAGCAAAACTACGCATGCGCTTACAGGTGCGCCAGTTGCAAAGTGTGTTGTATCTATGTTATCTTGTACTGTTACGTGTGTTTTCTTGTACCTTGTACCTGTCCAGTCAGCACGCTATTATCCTCCCAACAATTTAAGCCTGTTACCAGCTGATACAAAACACAACAACACCAAGGCTGCCTTAATTACGTAATAAAATTTTTGTTTGACAGTCGCTCACTAGCTCACTATCCCGTAACCTTAACTAATAAAAAAACTACTACTTCCCGCGCCCACCAGAAAAACCACTTGGGGTAATGTTTTGGAATTCGCTGTACAGATGAAGTAATCATCTTAGAAAGGATCTTCAATGGTGTAGAAGAATCAGACTTGAAGCCACGGAGTTATAACACGAAATCAAACTTGATGTAGCAAGTGCGAGATCGAGATACTCTAATAGAGCAGTCACCCTAATAGAGCAGTCACCCTGAAAAGAATTCAAAAGATCAGCTAGAAACTAGTAACCTGTATAGAGATAAGCTACAAACAATTCACCCTGTAGAGATATCAGCTAGAAGAAGTTTCCTTGTAGTAGGCATTCCAGCCCGATTTTTTGAATTTTGGAAAAATGGACTTTTTATATACTCAATAGATAGAGTATTGATTTCCGATCTCAGAAATATATAGTTTGTTGGGTTGGAATTAACTACTTTGGCATGCACGGTGCTTTAAAACTGAAAAAAGGTACATTTTTTCTCCTGGGCTCCCCATACATTTTAAAGCGAAAAATGGCACTATTGAATCAGGAAGCCATCTAGCAATCTGGACTGTTTTGAAACTGCAGTTGCTTCTAGCTGCAAGTTTGTACATATAATGAGAGTAACTTCAGATGTTATCGGATCTCAGCGATCTTTGTATGCTTTGTAGTGAGCAAATATGTTTCACCTACTGCATACTTCTCAATACAATGGTGCATACCCACAGGCAAGAGGCTATCTCAAGTAAGTAAAAACATCAAGTTAACAACTTATAAAGGTAAACAACTAAAGTGGAGGTGCCACAATGATACAACAATACCTAAGGTGGAGTTGTGTCCGCATTGTTATGCTGACTTTGAAGTGGTTTGTATTTTTGAGCTGATGAAACAGCCATCAGAAAATTGCTCTGGAGCTGAAAATCGCTAACCCAAGCAAAGTAACTATGCACTTTAAAGTAAGCACCAGTGACTACCTTCCACCCGACACTATGTTTTTTAAAATTTTAAAGTATTCTACATACATTACAAGGCTTAAAAAGATTACAAAACAACACAAAACTTACTTATATGTAATGCGCACGACAAAACTAAGATTTTCATGATTAGCAGTGTGTGGACAAACTCCATAGCGATTTTCATCCTCATTGGAGCTCGGACTACGGAGCAATCCCAAGTTAAACGCGAGTTGTTGTTTTGTGCCAGGGTTCTATTAGGGAATATATGGAGAAATTTTTTATTAAAAAATCTCGGATACTGGAATGCCTACTTGTAGGGAGTTCAACTATGTAGTTCAGCTAGAAGAAGTCACCTTGTAGAGAGTTCAGCTACAAAGAAACCACTATGTAGAGAGTTCAGCTACAAACAAATCTCCCTGTAGAGGGATCAACTAGAACAAATTACCCTGTACAGAGTTCAGCTACAAAGAAACCATCATGTAGAGAGTTCAGTTGCAAACAAATCACCTGTAGAGAGTTCAGCTACAAACAAACTACCCTGTAGAAAGATCAGCTAGAAGAAGTCACCTTGTAGAGAGTTCAGCTACTAACTAGTGACCCTGTAGAGACATCAACTAGAAGAAGTTACCTTGTAGAGAGTTCAGCTACAAATAAATCATCCTGTAGAGAGATCAGCTAGAAGAAAGAAATCATCCTGTAGAGAGATCAGCCAGAAACAAATCACCCTGTAGAGAAGATCAGCTTGATCAAGTCACTCATTAAGGAGTTCAACTACTTTTCAAGTCACCCTGTAGAGAGTGTACCTAGAAACAAGTCACCCTGTAGAGAGTGTACCTAGAAACAAGTCACCCTGTAGAGAGATCAGCTGGAAACAAGTTACCCTGTAGAGAGATCAGCTGGAACAAGAGAAAATTCAGCTACATTTCGTAGAATGTTTCAGCTGGAAATAAGCCACCATGTGGTGAGTTCAACTACAAATCATTCACCATGTAGTCAAAGAGTACAGTTACATTGTGAGGCTCCCTGTAGAACTACATACACATTTCCCTGTAGAGGGTTCAGCTGCAAACAGTTCAACCTGTGTGACTTATTATTATGTTCAATCAACACAATAATGTTTGTAAATTATTGCCTAAATGTACATGTAGCTAAACAAATCATTAAAATTTTCTTCATACGTAATAATATTCTCTCTGTAGTAAAGAAAAAGACTAGTTAAAAGAAATACCTAAAGCTGGCCATAGGCTGGCTTTAGGTATGAAGTTACAAAAAGAAGTGGTATCTAATCAAAAACAGCCAAGCTGTAAAAAAGAGTGTGGCCTCAAAAAAGCCAGGGTGAAAAAAGATGTGAAATCAAATGTGGTGGCCAAGAAATGGCTGTGATGGTAGGTTAATGGGAAAAATTTTAATAACAACAGTTCATGTGAATTTGGTGCCAAATCCTAGTGAAACTTGAAAGAGGCAACACAAATTCACCTGAATTGTCATTGTTAAAATTTTTGCCATTAACCTACCATCACAGCCATTTTTTGGATGCCACCTTTGATTTCACATCTTTTTTCACCCTGGCTTTTTTGGAGGCTACACCCTTCTTTACAGCTTGGCTGTTTTTGATTAGATATATAATTAGTTTGCTATACATTAGTCTCAATAGTAGGAGTGTAATTAATCCCAAATTGCATGTCCTTGTTTCTGTAATTTCACTGTAAAGTAGCCAGTAAAATAGCAGAATAATAAAAACTTTTAAAATACAACAAGGAAGTGATATAATGAATAGCCAATAGAATAAGCCTTTCAAGTGCAACAAATGTAGACATTTTGAGTAGCCAATCAAAATTGCTGATAATGGCCACATAAAACTGGATAGATGTGTACTACAAACCATGAAGGGTGGTCACTATGTGATCACACACATTATAATTGTACGAGTAACAGCCAAAATTGCACTCAAATATGTGTGATTACCTATACTTATTATAAAGAAGTTTGCAGACATTAGTGTTAGCTGAACTCTCTACAAGGTAACTTCTTCTAGCTGATCTTTCTACAGGGTGATTTGTTTGTAGCTGAATTCTCTACAGGGCGATTTGTCTGCAGCTGAACTCTCTACATGGTAGTTTCTTTGTAGCTGAACTCTCTACAATGTAATTCTTCTAGCTGAACTCTCTACAGGATGACTTCTTTCTAGCTGAACTCTTTATAGGTGATTTGTTTGCAGCTGAACTCTCTTACATGGTGGTTTCTTTGTAGCTGAACTCTACAAGGTGACTTCTTCTAGCTGATCTCTCTACAGGATGACTTGTTTCTGACTGAACTCTCTACAGGGTGATCTGTTTATAGTGGAACTTTCTACTGGGGAATTTGTTTGCAGCTGAACTCTCTACACGATGGTTTCTTTGTAACTGAACTCTCTACAAGGTAACTTCTTCTAGCTGATCTCTCTACAGGGCAATTTGTGTGTAGCTGAATTCTCTACAGGGTGATTTGTTTGCAGCTGAACTCTCTACATGATGGTTTCTTTGTAGCTGAACTCTCTATTAGGTACCTTCTTCTAGCTGATCTGACTACAGGATGACTTGTTTGTAGCTGAACTCCCTACAGAATAACTTGCAATGTAATATAATTCTATAATGGAGTAAATTATAAACATAGCTGAATGCTCTATTAGGGTGACTGGGGTATTGGTAAAACCGGGAGGGGAGCGGGAGTGGGAGATTTCTTGGTAAAACCAGGACCGGGAGCTGGGAGATCACGTGCACAATACTACAGGCAACTGTTATTTTTGCACTAAAGATGGTTTATTGATGCAGAAGAGGACTCATGCAAGTAGTCTCAAACATGAGATATACGAACTAGCTATAAGTTAAGGAATTGCAATACTTTTTACAAAAGGATGGAGATACTCTAATAGAGCAGTCAGCCACTCTTATAGAACAGTCTCATAATATTATATTCTATCTCTTAACTGCCAGTAGCTTGTTAATTTATTTGTAATAACAAGTGAAAAGTCTAATAGTAGCTATAGCCTTGGAGCAACTTAAAAAAGATTGGGAATCATACTCCCAGAAAGTCACCCATCACTGTCTGCATTTTGTAGCTACCTCTATGCTTCAAAAACTCCATGTGTGACTTTCATTGCTATAAGACTCTTTGACCTGCTCCATCAGTCCACCTCATACTTTGCTGCTTAATTGTTCTACTAAATCAAAATTTATCTTGGGAAAAATTCTCATTTTGAGTTCTGTCCCCACAGTCCCTGAAGTGATGCATGCCAATGTGAACACTATATTCTATAAGTCCAATCCATTAGTATTGTCAGACTCACTGTTGTCCTTCTCATGCTATGGCTTGTTCCACTGGTGGTAGCTATACTGTATGTATTAATTAATTAATTATTTTTATTACTGTGTAGGCCTCCTGGGGGTGCATGTATGCACAAAGTAGTTACATTACAAAAATTATAATATAAGAATTAAGATAACAGTCCTGTTATTCCTTGTTTGAAATGATTGAGGTCTGAAACAATTACAACATCACCTGGTAAAGTGCTCCACAGCTTAATACTGTTTGGAAGAAAAGAGTTTAAGTAGGCATTAGTTCTTGCTGGTAACTGTAAGAATCTCTTTGAGTGTCCGCGTGTAGAGTGGGTACAAGTGTATTTAATGCATTTGCCTGGCAACATCTTATTCTTTATGAAACCCATCCTGATGAATTGTACTTGTTAGCTAGCTATATATTCATTAATTTTGTCTGCATTGTATGCTGTGCTGGCAAGGAAGAATGGTAGTTGCCAATTGTCAGAGACTCAGAGGGTAATTTATAAATTAATCAATCAAATCAGTCTGATAATTTAAGAACTTTTATTGCTAACTCACAAAGAAAAATTCTTGCTGTACAAACTCCAAATAATTATTGAATTTATAAACTGACAATATCTAACTGTGAAAGTTCATGCACCGTCTGGATCTAGCAACTGTCTAAACAACCAAAGCAACAATAACTTGGTAGAATAAAATCAGTGGAGCTGGTCAAAGAGTCTGGGTAAACTTACAGCAATGAAGGTCATACATGGAGTGAAGCACACAGCTACAAAAGGAAGTCAATGATATGGGTGACATTCTGGGAGCATGATCCCCACCCAACAAGATTTTTTTTTAATTTGAAGGCACTAAGACTTTTGACCTTGTTATTAAAAATGCATTAACAAGTTACTGGCAGTCAGTGGCAGTTAAGAGACAGAACATGAGACTGTTCTATAGAGTGGCCGGCTGACTGCTCTATTAGAGTATCTCGATCTTTTGTAAGTTCGTATAATATCTCATGTTGTAAAGGAGGGGAACAACTTGCGTGAGTCCTCTTCTGCATCAATAAACCATATTTAGTGCAAAAATAACAGTTGCCTGTAGTATTGTGCACGTGATCTCCCAGCTCCCGGTCCCGGTTTTACCAAGAAATCTCCCGCTCCCCTTCCGGTTTTACCAATACCCGGGTGACTGTTCTATTAGAGTATCTCAATCTCGCATGTGCTACACGTATTTATTTATTTATTATTATTGATTAGCAAAACCCATTGGGTAAATCGCTAATGTACAAAAACAAAATTTTAGTGTCTATGCATTTTGCAAACAGTTCTTGAAAGTAAGTAAGTCTATATTGTCAAGATCTTCCATATCTAAATTGTTCCAGTCTGGTATTGATCTTGGTAAGAAAGAGTTACTATATCGATTTGTTCTGGCATACAACTGTAATAGCTTCAAGGGATGGTTTGCCCTGGTACTTGTTGCAGGAGATAACACTGGCAGATACTGATTTGGAACATAAATTAATTTGTTTACAAACTTAAACAACAGCATCAGACGTGCCTGTTTCCTACGATCTTCCAGTGTTGGCCATTTTAATTCCACTAACATTTCAGTTATACTGTCCCTATGATTCCTTCTCCAAGGTCTATTTAACACGAAACGTGCAGCACGATGTTGTATCATCTCTAACTTGTGAATGAGTGATTGTTGATGTGGATCCCAGATAGAAGAGCAGTATTCAATAGATGGCAAGACAATCTGTTTATATGCATGTTCTTTTAAGTGAGGTGGACAATGGTGGAGAGTTCTTCGCAAAAATCCCAGTAGACGATTAGCTTTATTGCACACTGAAGTTATGTGAGGGGTCCATGACAACTTGTTATCTAAAAGTACTCCCAAATAGTGATGTCTCTCAACAACTTCTAAGGGGATTTTGTACATTGTATAGGAGAACTCACTAGCAGAATGTAGTGTAGATATCTGCATGATGCAACATTTTGAAACATTAAATTCCATTTGCCAAATATCAGCCCATGATGATAATGTGTCAAGATCACTTTGGAGTATCTTATGATCTTCGGGTGAGTAGATAGGACGATAAACTAAACAATCATCTGCAAAAAGTCTCAACTGACTATTGTTAGGTGTTTATAAGCTTCGTATCCTTGCTATTGGAAACTGTCTCACTGATGTATCAACCATTCTGGTATTTGTTAGCAAAAATTTTGCTATTTTGGCCGAATTTCATCATATAGATGGCTCAGCCAGATGGCTAACAAGCTTCAATTATAACCATACTCCACATGCAGGTATTTTACCTAGTACTGGTCATTGTTGACCCACTGCGCAGTTGCTGCTCTGCTTGTCCTGTGCTCCAGAGGAAGAAACTCTTTGTCTGTCGCCAAAAAGCTGCACAGATTATGCTGCCACCAGAAATTGACTAATAAAATCAAACCACCAATACTTTGAGTTGATGATAGACTACTTGAACAATGTCGAGAGTGAATATCGTGACATACGAAGAAACCTGCAAACTGCTGCAATGAAAAATCACGTGATTTTAATACATTTGTATCGTTTTCTACCAGAAGAGAGTGACAAACTTGGCTGCCACGCTGGTGTTATTCAAGTTACACTTAGCCTAACACATGACAATAGTTAGGTAGTTGATTGGAGGATATCGATTTTTCGTATTGCGAACCCTACGATTGCACTCAAAGTTGGAATGTGGAGTGCTGAAGTTGGAGGGAGTGTTCACAGCAAAAATCGTCTCGTTTCATCAAGGCAGCACAGAGCTATGGAGGTGCGAAAATTGTGTTTTTGTTCTTCCTGTCAATATACTCATGTAACGGAACAGGTTCATGATCAATAGTACTCAAGCTACCAGTAATACACTATTCACACGACAGGCTGTTTCAAAGGGTACAATTACTAATCATTACTATCTTGTGTCAATTGCCTACATAAAAGGTGTTAATTATACAAAAATATAGATTACAAAAGATCTGTTACACTGCCCCCTCCTATTAAGAAGATTTCCTCATCTTTATGACTTTACATAGTCTTGGAATCTTGCTGGGGGTCTGTGCTGCCTTGTAGGATAACGTCTCAGCTCAGTGGACGTGTGTACATTGTCAGTGTTCTGAGCTTCACCCACATTCCATTGGTTATGCACTGAAGTAAAATCATCGTCATCATTATCCACTACTTCTAAATTAGTCCCTGTTGGTGGTGGAGCTGCTGACGGTACATCATTATGTCTTGGTGCTGATGTGTCATCATCCTTATCTGTGGTTTGCTGATTACTACTGCTGTCTAATCTGATATCTCTTGGGCATGGTTTTAATCGATTAAAATGGACTACTTGCCTCAGTCTACAGCCCTCCTGTTTTTGTATCCTGTAAGTATACTCAGACAGTTTTTTGACTACCTTGAAGGGTCCAGTCCATGGATGAAACAGCTTCTTACTACTGTTTTTGGGCACCTTGGGATTGTGGAGCCAGACCAAGTCACCTACAGCATGTGATTCACCATGTGTCTTTGTGTCATAGTACTGTTTTTGTCGTTCATGTTGAACTCCAGATGTCCTGCAAGCAAGCTCGAATGCGGATGTTAGTCTTTGATCTAACTCAGCTGCATACTCATTTACGGATGGTTGTTGGTGTGGCTGGGTAGTGCCATACTGCACATCAATAGGCAAAACTGGTTGACGACCGAACATTAAGTAATATGGTGAGTAGCCAGTTGACGTGTGAATGCTTGTGTTGTATGCAAAACACACTTTTTGCAAGTGTTCTTCCCAGTTCCAGGGATTGTTCTTACAGTGAGTAGCCAACATGTTCAGTAGGGTCCTGTTGAATCTCTCCACCATACCATCACATTGAGGATGATATGGTGTAGTTCTGCTCTTCTGAATTCCCAACAGCTTGCACACTTCGGCTATCAACTTTGATTCAAACTGTGGTCCTTGGTCTGAGTGTAGTTGACAGGGGACACCAAATCACATAAAGACTTCATTGACTAATTTATCTGCAACTGTGTCAGCTTCTTGGTTTGGGATGGGGAATGCCTCCATCCATCTTGTAAATAGATCTGCAACGACTAATACGTATGAATTTTTGTTGTCACTCTCTGGGAATAGTCCAACAATATCCATAGCAATTACCTCTCCAGGGTGATGAGCTGCTACAGTTCCCAGCAGTGCTCTTCTGGAAGTAGGGGTGGGTTTTCTAGTTGCACAACTAGCACAGGTTTGGCACCAATTGCGAGTATCATTCCAATACTTGAGCCAGTAAAAGCGTTCTTTGACCCTGCTGAAGGTTTTCTCCTGTCCTAAGTGACCTCCTACCACCCCTTCATGTAGTGCTGCCAAAATTCTAGATCGGTGCTCTTGGGGGACTACTAGTTGAAACCAGTGTCATTCTGTTTTGGTTCTTTAAATATTCTGTAGAGTAGTCCGTTAACAACAGTAAGTTGGTCCCATAACTGACATAGTCGTTTGTCCTCTGAGCTGGTATTTGGTAATCTGTTAGGACACTGGTTAGCTTCTTTGGAAGTCAACACTAAGCGAATACAAGGGTCATTCAACTGGGAAGCTCGCAGTTCTTCAGGGGAATATTCGCAAGGTGAAGCTAAGTTTGGGGTTGTCACAGCAGCTAGAGCTACAACCTCACCAGCTGGAACAATACCACACTGTTTGCAAGGTATGCGAGACATTGCATCAGCATTGTGGTGACGGATACCAGGGCGATGAATAATTGTAAATTCATACTCCTGTAATTTCTGCACCCACCGAGCAATCTGACCTTCTGGCTTCTTAAACTTGTGTATCCAAGAGAGTGCACTATGGTCTGTACGTATTGTGAAGGGTGCTCCAAGAAGGTAAGGGCGAAAGTGATGTAGAAAAGTAATCACTGCCAAAAGTTCTCTTCGTGTCACACAATAATTGCGTTCTGGTTTTGTCAGGCTTCTACTTGCATATGCTATCACACATTCCCGACATCTTGGACCTGTGACAAGACAGCTCCAATTCCTGTATCGCTGGCATCGGTATCCAGGAGGAAGGGTTTAGACCAGTCGGGTAAAGTTAGGATGGGAGCTGACACCAAGTGGCTTTTCAAACAATCAAATGCTTCTTGACATTGGCTTGTCCATCGAAAATCAGATTTCTTCTCTGTGAGCTTGTGTAATGGTGATGCTAAGGAAGCAAAATCTTTAATAAATCTTCTATAATAGCTAGCCAATCCTAGAAATTGTTGGGTTTCCTTCACTGAAGTAGGTGTTGGCCACTGTTTCACCTGACTGGTCTTTGATGGGTCTGGTGAAATACCCTTTGCAGATACACTATGTCCCAGGAACCGAACCTTGGGCTGCAGAAACTGACATTTGTCTGGATGCAGTTTAAGTCCTGCCTTATCTATCCGTTCAAACACATGTTTCAAGTTACACAGGTGCTCCTCAAAAGTCCTTCCTACCACAATTATATCATCAATATAGACTATGCAGCTGCTCCATTGAAGCCCAGTTAGCACCATATCCATAAGCCGTTGGAAAGTCGTAGGTGCATTGCATAATCCGAAAGGCATTACATTAAATTGAAACAGGCCTTCATGTGTACAGAAAGCTGTTTTTTCTCTGTGCTGTGGGTCAACCTCTACTTGCCAGTATCCACTCTTTAAGTCTAAAGTGGATAAGCATTTGCAACCTGCCAGGGTGTCAAGGGTGTCATCAATCCTTGGTATAGGATAGGCATCCTTACATGTTATTTCGTTCACTTTACGGTAGTCAACACAGAAGCGAAGGGAGCCATCCTTTTTTGGGACCAGAACGATAGGGGATGCCCAAGGGCTCTTTGATGGAGCAATGATGTCTTTCTCTTGCATTTCTGCTAACATTTTCTTAACTTCCTCTCTTTGGGGCAAAGGGACTCTTCTCACTGCTTGACGAACAGGGTTCCCTGCCGTCTCAATTCTATGGGTCAACACATTTGTTCGGCCTAGGTTACCAGATTTCACAGCAAACACATGTGAATAAGATGTAAGCAGTGCACTTAATTGGGTTAATTGGTGTTCAGAAAAGGCATCTGACACCTTAGCCAGGACATCACCTAGTATTTCATTCCACTCATCATCAGTGCAAGCAGGACCATTAGTTTTGCCTACTGATGATACATCCCATATGTCATCTATAGCCTCTGCACGTGCCACTTTAGTGCCCTTGTGTATAGTGGTAGGTTTACAATCAAGGTTTATTATGCGGATAGGCACAAGTCCACTCTGAGGTGTCACAATGGCTCTGGCTACAAGTACTGGGGACTTTTTCATTGGCTTGTCTTCCACCATCCAGGTGCCTTCACAGGTCAGGGGCAACCGTCCCATAATCTCAATTTCACTGGCAGCAGCAACTGTAACAACCTCTACGCGAGCCATACTACTCTCATGCAATCTTTTTGCATGCAAAGATATTCATGCCCCATGTGAATAGAGTTCCCCTCGTGCTAAATCCAAGACACAGTTATTAGCTTCGAGGAAGTTCAACCCAAGGATTCCCTCTGATGTTAGAGCATTGACAACTATAAGTTCTTACTGGAATGTTTGCCCCAAAATGTTTAGCTCAACTATTACCGATCCCTGTCATGCAAGGGAGCACCATCAACGCCAGCCAGCCGCAGACCAACTGGATTCATTCTTGGAGCTGGAGTTGGCTTAATGCGGTCCCACACTTCTCTAGACACAAGTGACACAGCTGCACCAGTATCCACCAGGAATGATATCTCATTACCAAACACACGTGCACACATAGTATAGTTAGATATACTATTTACAGCAATTGTGTACACATCATCATTTTGTGAAGGACAGTTACTCTCGCATACCTGACTCCTGGGTGAAGTTTTTTCTTCCAAGATTTCTTCCTGGTGTTTGCTCCTTTGTTTTTGTTGGTATATGTCCCTCTCTCTGCTGTTACTTGGTCTCTGGTTTACTTCACATTCTAACCTTCTTAGCTTTTCCATTAATGTATTAAGCATTGCAAAGAGATCAGGTTGTGTAATTTTGTGCTCCTGTGGCCCTTCATGATGTTGTGCAGGTGTCGCAAGTAGGTAGGATTCAAGTTCAAGAGTCACAGTGACGGCTTCTGAAAATGTCTTTGGGTGGCGTTGCCTCACTCCCAAGGCCACTCTGGGGTCTTGCAGCTGATCAAAGTAATGACGCAAAGTTAATTGTTCCCTGGCTTCCTCTTGTAGTTCCGGGTACACCTTCTCTGTCAGTACACTAACCTCATCCGCAAAATCACCCCAACTTTCCGTTTCTTGTTTTACACGAAGCTGCAGTTCATTCTTATACAGTTCCCTCTTACTAGGTGGTTCAAAGCGTTCCAGTAGAGCTTCCTTGGCCTGTTTGTAAGACACACACTTAGCTCGGGCGAGCGCCACATGTGCTCTTCCGGTGACACACACGTGCAGCCACTGTAACTTGCTAATGTCGTCCCACGCATTGACAATTGCTATACTCTCAAAGTGCTGGATCCATTCACAGAAATCTCCATCTCCGGTAAATACCTCAGGCAAAATAAGTGGTCTCTCAACCAACCGAACACTCCTGACTTCATCTTGATCACTCTGGCGTCCGTCACTTTGCATCACTCACTCCAATTCCTCACCAACGACGTGAAAACTGTAATAAAATGAACGGAAACAACAAGCCACTATGATACGAGACTCGACCTTTCCAGGTACCGTTAAAAATGAGACGATGCCACGGTATCACAGCTTTTTCACTCTGAGTTAGTAAATCATGAGTCTACTGGCGTGGCCCCGGCTTAATCCTGCCGACTACGCCAATGTAACGGAACAGGTTCACGATCAATAGTACTCAAGCTACCAGTAATACACTATTCACACGACAGACTGTTTCAAAGGGTACAATTACTAATCATTACTATCTTGCATCAATTGCCTACATAAAAAGTGTTAATTATACAAAAATATAGATTACAAAAGATCTGTTACACTCACGGGTGTTGCGCTCCGGCTTCTTGGGCTGCACAACACACTACCGTGTGTCTTGATCAAATATCAGATGCCAAAACGTAAGACGTACTGATCTCCCAACATGTACGACATGTTTTTGTTTTTTTTTGTTTGTTTTTTTTTAACGACATGTTGGAGGGCTAATAGCTTTGTTGATTAGTCTATTACTCTGCATTATGAGTAACTAATACCAAGAATAATGCTAACTAGTCTGTGCAGGCTTTATGATTAAAAATCATTCAACATATATTAGCTAGTCTTGCTCGGCTTATTTATAACATTTGTACATTCTGTTTTTGCACAAAAACCTGTATAAAATTAACATGCAAATTAATTCATCTATGTTGAAAACTTAATTTTTAATAGCTTGGCTTTCATATTTTGTACACCTCAAAGGTGGCCATAAGCTTGTTATGTTACTCACATTTTGTCTTATCTCAGTGCTCCTAATAATGGTCAGATATCGGACAGTTTCCAGAGAAAATGTCCAATGTCTGAATAGAAACGAAAGTGATCGGAAACAATGTCCAGGGTAAAAAGTATTCTGCCAGCTAAATGAGGAGTAATGATATGATCGGTTGATAAACAATGGTGTGGCTGTGCTACAAAGAGGTGGACTGAGAGCACATATCTGTGCTATCTATCCTCTTTCAGGGGAAGTTTCTAAGCCAGCAAGACAGCATTTATCATAGGTTTGAAGAATCTTAAAACTTTGCCATTCAACTTATAGAAGTTACCTTTAACCAGTGTATGTTCTGTTGTACGTAATCTCAAATTTTATAAAAGAATCGTGATAATAAAAAAAATTTCTAACAGATATTCTATGTATAGTATTTGAAATTCACATATACTAGTGTCATAATGTAGTTGTGATGCATATTGTTAGTTTCATATTTAAATATTTAAATTATTACAGGTTTCTGATGAGAAAGAAAATGACTCACAGAATGCTGGTGGGCAGTATTTGGCTGGTTCTTCTGATAGAGTGTAATATTTTTTCTGGTAAGTATAGCATTAAAATAATTATCAATATGTATAATTTCCAGTGTAAAGTTTGAACAAGCTGCAAAACTCATCAAGCTTTGAATTAGGGGAAGAACAATAGGTCCAATAGATCTGATACTCTAATAGAATAATGTGACAGTTAGTTATAATGCGATAGTCCCACATTTATAATTAGTTTATCACTTAAACTCGCATAGGCCAGAAAACTGGCCCAAATGTGCGTGCCTTACACAAGGTGCTGTAACTTTTGAAGCATCCATCCAAAGGCTACACAATTTACTTCATTCTACTTGTGACGTAATGATAAATAAAATGATACCAAGGATTTATCCCTAATGCTAAACAGTGAGGCCAAAACCAGCCATATAAATAACTATTTGACAAACAAACATGCAAACCCTTTACATACCTTTATAGAATGATCTGTAACTTGATGGTTAGGTGGCTGCTGCTATCAACTTACAACAAGTTCCGTTAGTTTTGCCATAAAACTTTCTATCAGGCCTTGGATAATGATATGCATAGTATGCTTTGATCTTTGAAAGATAAAGAGGTTTTTAAAAACCACTAAGCGGCCTGCTAGTAGGTTTCTAACTAGCTTTGTTAGAGACCTGCTAGCATGACGGCCCCAAGCATTGCAAATCTTACATTCGATCATTGATTTACTATGCTCTTCCAAACATATTCGGGCTAATAGCCTGCATTGGTGACCAGCTGCCCAAGCCAATACAAGTGTAACCACTGGCTTCTTTTTATAAACATGCCTAAAAGAATTTGATTATGGATATAGAATCTAACCTTGTAAGTAGGTATGTTTGTTACGACGAATGAAAAAATCCAGAAATATTACGGAGAATTCTATTTTAGCACTTTATGCCTGTTTTGTCTTCTATTAACCTATTAGTGAAGACCTATATAGATGGGTGAGCTTCCTTTTAGAATGTTTATTGGTGTTATCTGTAATGTGGGTGTGGTTCATAATTTTTATTATTATTTATTATTTTTTACTTATCATTATTCCGACCCTAATGGCATTCTCATCCTCTCCGATCTCTAGCTAGCTAATTTATAAAAGATAAAAAGCAGAAACAAGTAGCTAAACCTACAGAGCCTACACAGACCTACAAAAACACCGCATGGACCACCAGCATACACACAGCCAACCCCAGACAGGGGCCTTAAGAAGAAAGCCCTGCAGACTACTGCAGGGAGTGGGAGCATGAAACTGAGTTCAACTCCCACAAAGGACTGCCAGACAACCGACTAAAAAGGTGTAAAAATATCCGGGCATTGCGGTGCCATAGACAAAATAACAGAGAGTTGCTCTAGCAGATGGCAGTACACAAGGCCACAAGAAATGCCACTCCTGGTGGTTGTCTTCAGAGCAATAACCTACAAGACAGGATGACTAGCAGCAGACCATAAACCCAAAGACTTAACCACCAGGGGGACAAAGACACCTCCAGCAGCCTGCACAAGCTCATCATGGTGAGCATCCTAGTCTTCTTCTCCTGGCCTTAGCAGCAGCCACACCTGCTGAAACTGTAGATCAACCCAACAAAGATTCCTGTAATGGACAATGCACAGTAAAATCAAAGTACGCAGGCTTCCCATGCACAAAGTCAGGGTGAAAAATGGAAACCATGACGTGACAACTTTTTGCCATCATTATCCTGGCACTCAACCCTTGATCATCTTCGAACTAGAACAGTTTCCATATACCTGTTTTTTACACTACTGTTACCATGGGTACTCAACAACTTGTAACTTTTCTTGTTGACACTCATAGTTAGGGTTCCCAATAAAAAATAAATTGACTTTCACCAAATAATTTCTTTAACCCTGCAGGGCGTTTATCTTACTGCACTGATATTTGAACCACTATAAAACCAGAGGCACAATTGTTTTGGTTTGAGAAATAACCATCGTAATTTTTTGCATATCACGATAATTATTTGTGTTAAAAAAACGTAGTACCTTAAATACAGCTACTTCTGCAGGACAGAATCAAATGTTCTCATTAGCAAAATATTATCTAGGGTTGCTGTGCTCAACAAATGTACATAGTAGTCTAGCTGTATACACTGCACAGGGTTGCTTTACTTGGTAAAAATCCAAATAATTTATGTTTGGGCTGCCCTGCCATCTGAGAAGAGAGAAAGCCAGCTCTTCCTCACAGCATGGTGATGCACTTGGATGTTCACTCAGTCCATACTGCAAGTTTGAAATTAATCTGAGATTGTATGCTATCTGGCTGGTGGCGGTGAAATATATCATGTCACTAAAAATATGAAATTACAAGTTTGGACTGCTGTGCTATCAAAGAAGAGAGAAGCCAGCTCTTCCTCACAGCATGGTGGTGCAATTGGATGTTCACACAGTCCATATTGCAAGTTTGAAATAAATCCAAGATTGTTTGCTATCTGGCTGGTGGCGATGAAATAGCTATATCCACGCATTCACCATGCTATTATTGGCGTAAATTTCATTGCCACCAGCCAGATAGCAAACAATCTCAGACTCATTTCAAACTTGCAATACAGACTGAATGAACATCCACTTTGATCACCATGCTGTGAGGAAGATCTGGCTATTTTCTTCTCAGATGGCACAACAGCCCAAACATAAAATTTTGTATCTTAATGGACACGACATTTTTTCATTACCACCAGGCAGATAGCAAGCAATTTCTAAAACTTGCAGTACAGATTGAGTGAACATCCACTTTTATCACCATGCTGTGAGGAAGAGTTGGCTATTCTATCTTCAGATGGAGTGCAGCCCAAACACAAAATTTTGTATCTTAATGGGCGCGACATTTTCATTACCACCAGCCAGATAGCAAACAGTTTCAGATTCATTTCAAACTTGCAGTATAAACTGAGTGAACATCCACCTTCATCACTATGCTATGAGGAAGAGTTAGCCATTCTATTCTCACATGGCATGACAGCCCAATTGTATTTCTATCGATGTGACAATTTCATCATCACCAGCCAGATAGCATACAATCTCAGATTCATTTCAAACTTGCAGCACAGATTGAGTGAACATCCACCTTCATCACCACACTGTGAGGAGATGTAGTTATTCTCTTCCTAGATGGCACACCATCCCAAACATAACATTTGTGTTTTTATCGATGCGACAATTTCATTGCCATCAGTGGCAACAAACAATCATGCAAATTTGAAATACAGAAGAGTGAACATCCATTTTCATCACCATGCTGTGCGGAAGAGCTAGCTATTCTCTTACCAGATGACATGGGCAGCCCAAATATAAAAAAATGTGTTTATTGACATGATAATTCATTGCCTCCACCAAGATAGCCAACAAAATATCAAAATTGCTGTATCTACTGAGTCAAACAGCCACTTTCATCACCATGCAGCGAGAAAGAGCTATAGCTTTTATAGCTTAAAAAATTTGTAGCTTGCTACATAGTTTATTTACTGACTGAGTTACTGACAGAGGTATGCAACTTTGCCATTGCCCCTAATTAACTGTATTGTGGACTTTAATTGAGCTTTATCTGGCAGGGATGATAAAATTATCACGTCAATGAAAATTACACATGAGATAGATACAGCTGCTAGCCAGAACAAATACATACCTACACTCCTTTCCATCCACCATCAGACTATAGAACTCCCTCCCAGAAGAATTGATAGTTCACCAGACCTTAATCATTTTAAAACACTTTTAGAACATCATCTATCAAGACACACGGTAGTCAAACAATCACTAGAATCTGGTGAAGTCCCATTACAATGGAAGCATGCCTATGTCACCCCAATATTTAAAAAAGGTTCCAAAGCTCACCCAGGCAACTACCGTCTTATCTCACTCACCTCAGTAGTTTGTAAAACAATGGAGCATATCATTGTGAGTCAAATTATGAAGCATTTGGAGGACCACAATATTCTTTCAGACAACCAGTTTGGATTTAGATCAAAACATTCCTGTGAGACTCAACTACTCATTACTGTTAATGACATTGCAAAAGATATTGACAGGAACCTGCAAGTTGATGCTGCTATATTAGACTTTTCTAAAGCGTTCGACAGAGTAGCTCATTCTAGACTTCTCTACAAATTAAATTACTATGGTATAAGAGGAACTGTCTTACAGTGGCTAGAGTCCTTCCTTCATGGTCGTACCCAACAGGTTGTAGTAGAAGGCTCTAGATCTTCTACATGTCAAGTTACATCTGGTGTTCCACAAGGTTCCGTACTTGGTCCTGTGTTGTTCCTAATTTACATTAACAATATTGTAACAAACATCAAGAGTGAAATTAGATTATTTGCTGACGACATTCTACTCTTTAAAACTATAGCTACGCCCAACGATCACAGAATACTGCAAAATGACTTAGATTCCTTAACACAATGGGCTAGCAACTGGCTGATGGAATTTAACATTCCCAAATGCAATATTTTACAATTTACAACCCACCACAGTAAAAGCACTTTTACATATAAAATGTCTAATATTCCATTGAATATTGTATCAGAGCAGACCTATCTTGGTATCCGCCTCCATCATACACTATCATGGGAACCTCATGTTAACTATATTTGTGGAAAGGCAAACCGTCTTCTTGGATTTCTGAAAAGGAATTTATATAATGCCCCAATACAAATCAAAGAACACTTATACAAACAATTATTGTTACCTTCTATTGAATACTGCTCAACCATCTGGGATCCTTATCACCAAACAACAGTTAGCAAATTAGAAATGATTCAACACCGAGCTGCAAGATTTGTTCTTAATAAACCATGGCACAGATCCAGTCAACAACACAGTATTACAGATATGCTTAATTACCTTCAATGGCCAAGTTTAAAAAGTAGGAGAAGGAATGCTAGACTTATATTATTATTCAAGATTGTAAGAAACTTACTGGTGCTACCAAACCATTGTTTACCCCAGCCAACCCCTGTATCATATACTCGTGCCAATAATCCCCTCAAATTTGCATAGCTGCAATCCAGAATTGATTTATATAAGTATTCTTTTCTGCCAAGAACAATTATTGATTGGAATAACTTGAAAATTGACAACATTGACACAATTAACCTTGACACTTTTAAGAACATTATAGATAAGCTAAACAATTTGTGATTTGTAATGCACATTAGCGTGTTGCCCCTGGTGGGCTTTGCTAATTAATATTAATAATTAATAATAAGTGTGTCGTGCGGCCCAAGAAGCCGGCGCGTAACACCCGTGAGTATATTGACAGGAGGAAAGAAAATGCAATTTTCGCACCTCCGTAGCTCTGTGCTGCCTTGATGAAACAAGACGATTTTTGCTGTGGACACTTCCTCCACCTTCAGCACTCCACATTCCAAATTTGAGCGAAATCGCTTCAAGCGTTCCCGAGATATGCGACTTCAAAAATTGGCTTAGTTTCTTCGTGTTTTTCTTCTTCTTTTTTTCCTCTTTTCGCACATTTACAAAAACTGCTATAAAACGCGAACGCCATATCCGATCGCCTTGACATTTGGCACACAGAAGGGGGGTATAAAGGCGCATCTCTGTACCAACTTTGGCTGGAATACGATAAACAGGCAAAGAGTTATGAGCGATTATTCACGACAAATAACACCAATATGTTGTCACGCCTACAGGGTAAACCGCGTATGGGAAGAAGCTGAAAATCGGTGGGTGAATAGGTTAACTATTGAACCTCAACCTTTTTGTGGTTTGAAAGAAATCGAGATAAAAACTAGGAAGATACAACGAAAAAACCAACAGTGTGTAACAATTATGCAATCGAGATTAGCTAATAAAAAACGACTGCTTGCCACGCCTACCGGGTAAACCGCTTGGGGTAATGCTTTGAAAATCGCTGTACAGATAGAGTTATCATCTTAGAAAGGCTCTTCAATGGTGTAGAAGAATCAGACTTAAAGCCACGGAGTTATAACACGAAATCCAACTTGGTGTAGCAAGTGCGAGATCGAGATACTCTAATAGAGCAGTCAACCTAATAGAGCAGTCATCCTAATAGAGCAGTCATCCTAATAGAGCAGTCATCCTAATAGAGCAGTCACCTGAAGAGAATTCAAGAGATCAGCTAGAAACAAGTAACCTGTATAGAGATCAGCTACAAACAAGTCACCCTGTAGAGAGATCAGCCACAAACAATTCACCCTGTAGAGAAATCAGCTAGAAGAAGTTACCGTGTAGGGAATTCATGCAACTATAGAAAGAGATAATTCAGCTAGAAGAAATCACCTTGTAGAATTCAGCTACAAAGAAACCACAATGCAGAGAGTTCATCTACAAACAAATCACCCTGTAGAGAGATCAGATAGAAGAAGTTAACTTGTAGAGAGTTCAGCTACAAAGAAACCATCATTTAGAGAGTTCAGCTGCAAACAAATCACCTGTAGAGAGTTCAGCTACAAAGAAATCTCCCTGTAGAGAGATCAGCTAGGATAAGTTTCCTTGTAGAGAGTTCAGTTACAAAGAAACCACCACATAGAGAATTCGTTTACAAACTAGTGACCCTGTAGAGACATCAGCTAGAAGAAGTTACCTTGTAAAGAGTTCAGCTACAAAGAAACCATTCTGTAAAGAGCTCAGCTGCAAAAAAAAATCACCTTTACAGAATTCCACTACAAACAATTCACCCTGTAGAAAGATCAGCTAGAAGAAGTTACCTTGTAGAGAGTTCAGTTACAAAGAAACCACCATGTAGAAAGTTCAGCTACAAACTAGTGACCTTGTGGAGACATCAGCTAGAAGAAACTACCTTGTAGAGAACTCAGCTACAAAGAAACCATTCTGTAAAGAGCTCAGCTGCAAACAAATCACCTGTACAGAATTCAGCTACAAACAAATCACCCTGTAGAAAGATCAGCTAGAAGAAGTCACCTTGTAGAGAGTTCAGCTATAAAGAGACCACCATGTAGGGAGTTCAGCTAGAAGAAGTTACCTTGTAGAGAGTTCAGCTACAAAGAAACCATCATGAATAGAGTTCAGCTGCAAACAAATCTCCCTGTAGAGAGTTTAGTTAGAAGAAGTTACCTTGTAGAGAGTTCAGCTACAAAGAAACCATTCTGTAAAGAGCTCAGCTGCAAACAAATCACCTGTACAGAATTCAGCTACAAACAAATCACCCTGTAGAAAGATCAGCTAGAAGAATGCACCTTGTAGAGAGTTCAGCTACAAAGAAACCACCATGTAGGGAGTTCAGCTAGAAGAAGTTACCTTGTACAGAGTTCAGCTACAAAGAAACCATCATGAAGAGAGTTCAGCTGCAAACAAATCTCCCTGTAGAGAGTTTAGTTAGAAGAAGTTACCTTGTAGAGAATTCAGCTACAAAGAAAACATTCTGTAAAGAGCTCAGCTGCAAACAAATCACCTGTACAGAATTCAGCTACAAACAAATTACCCTGTAGAGAGATCAGCTAGAAGAAATTATCTTGTAGATAGTTGAGCTACAAACAAATCACCCTGTAGAGAGATCAGCTAGAAGAAGTTACCTTGTAGAGAGTTCAGCTACAAATTTAAAGAAACCATCATGTGGAGAGTTCAGCTGCAAACACAAATCACCTGTAGAGAGTTCAGCTACAAAGAAACCACCATGTAGGGAGTTCAGCTAGAAGAAGTTACCTTGTAGAGAGTTCAGCTGCAAAGAAACCATCACGAAGAGAGTTCAGCTGCAAACAAATCTCCCTGTAGAGAGTTCAGTTAGAAGAAGTTACCTTGTAGAGAGTTCAGCTACAAAGAAACCATCATGAAGAGAGTTCAGCTACAAACAAATCACCCTGTAGAGAGATCAGCTAGAAGAAGTCACCTTGTAGAGAGTTCAGCTACAAAGAAACCACCATATAGAGAGTTCAGCTGCAAACAAAGCACCCTGTAGAAAGATCAGCTAGAAGAAGCCACCTTGTAGAGAGTTCAGCTACAAAGAAACCACCATGTAGGGAGTTCAGCTAGAAGAAGTTACCTTGTAGAGAGTTCAGCTACAAAGAAACCATCATCTAGATAGTAGGGCTGGGCGGTTTCTCGGTATTATAGTAATACCGCGGTATTGCAATGAAACGATATCTGTATCGCGTAGATTTCGGTGAAACGATAATATCACGATATCGATATTATTACGATTTTTAGTGTTTGTGACAGCTTATTAAGCCCTTAAGGTTGTTATAATGCACCTCAAATAATCACGTGATACTACTGCAAACAAGGACCTAGTACTAGCTAGTCAATTTTTTTTTTACAAAGATCGAGATACTCTAATAGAACAGTCAGCTAGGATCGAGATACCCTAATAAAGCAGTCAGCTACTCTAATATAGCAGTCATCTTTAATAACCGCGATAAATAGTAATATCGTGATATATTTCTGCACGATATATCGTGAAGCGAAACTCCAATACCGCCCAGCCCTACTAGATAGTTCAGCTGCAAACAAATCACCTGTAGAGAGTTCAGCTACAAACAAATCTCGCTGTAGAGAGATCAGTTAGAAGAAGTTACCTTGTAGAGAGTTCAGCTACAAAAAAACCATTCTGTAAAGAGCTCAGCAGCAAAAAAATCACCTGTACAGAATCCAGCTACAAATAAATCACCCTGTAGAGTACACAGCTAGAAGAAGTTACCTTGAAGAGTGTTCAGTTACAAAGAAACCACCATGGACAGTTTTGTAATAAATATATGTATTATATATATATAATTTGTACATTTACTGATAAAATCAGAAATATTTAAGGTACATCTGCTTCATGTTTTCTTCTTCCTGTGGTAAAGAAAAAAAGATAGGTTTAAAAAGTCCCAAAGCAGGCCATAGGCCGGCTTTGGGGTATACAAATACAAAAAGAAGTGAAATCTAATCCAAAACAGCCAAGCTGTAAAAAAAGTGTGCGGCCCTCAAAAAGGCTATGGTGAAAAAAGATGTGAAATCCAAGGTGGCGGCCAAGAAATGGCTGTGATGGTAGGTTAATGGTAAAAATTTTAATAACAACAATTCAGGTGAATTTTGGTGCCGCTTGGTCAATTGGCACAAAATTCACATGAATTGTCGTTATTAAAATTTTTACCATTAACCTACCATCACAGCCATTTCTTGGCCGCCACCTTGGATTTCACATCTTTTTTCACCATAGCCTTTTTGAGGGCCGCACACTTTTTTTACAGCTTGGCTGTTTTGGATTAGATATATTTAACCAATTGTATCAGTACATGTAGTCATGTATGCTATAGCTACTCAATTCTACGTCCTGCATGTACATTATAAATAAATTAATAATTATACTTGGGCTGCCCTACCATCCTAGCAGAGAGAAGTCAACCCTTCCTCACAGCATGATTGGATTCTCACTCAATCCATACCACAAGTTTGAACTGGAATTATTGTGGGATTGCTTGCTATGCTGGTAGCTATGAAATGGTTATCTTGATAAAGCATGTTTTTTATTTTGGGCTGCCCATGTCATCTGGCAAGAGAATAGCCAGCTTTTCCACACAGAATAGTGATGAAAATGGATGTTCACTCAATCTGTACTTCAAAGTTGCGTGATCGTTTGTTGCCACTGATGGCGATGAAATTTTCATGTTGATAAAAATACAAATTTTATGTTTGGGATGGTGCGCCATCTAGGAAGAGAATAACTACATCTCCTCACAGTGTGGTGATGAAGGTGGATGTTCACTCAATCTGTGCTGCAAGTTTGAAATGAATCTGAGATTGTATGCTATCTGGCTGGTGGCGATGAAATTGTCGCATTGATAGAAATACAACTGGACTGTTGTACCATCTCAGAATAGAATAGCTATCTCTTCCTCATAGCATAGTGATGAAGGTGGATGTTCACTCAGTCTGTACTGCAAGTTTGAAATGAATCTGAAATTGTTTGCTATCTGGCTGGTGGTAATGATCCATTAAGATATGAAATTTTATGTTTGGGCTGTGTTCCATCTGAAGATAGAATAGCCAACTCTTCCTCACAGCATGGTGATAAAGGTGGATGTTCACTCAATCTGTACAGCAAGTTTTAAATAATTGTGAGATTGTTTGCTATCTGGCTGGTTACAATAAAATTGTCACATTGATAAAAATATGAGATTTTATGTCTGGGCTGCCGCGCCGTCTGAGAAGAGAATAGCTAGATCTTCCTCATAGTCTGAAAATCAAAGTGAATGTTCACTCAGTCTGTATTGCAAGTTTGAAATGAGTCTGAGATTGTTTGCTATCTGGCTGGTGGCAATGAAATTTACGCCAATAATAGCACGGTGAATGCGTGGGTATAGCTATTTCATCATCACCAGCCAGATAGCATACAATCTCAGATTAATTTCAAACTTGCAGTATGGACTGAGTGAACATCCAAGTGCATCACCATGCTGTGAGGAAAAGCTGGCTTTCTCTCTTCTCAGATGGCAGGGCAGCCCAAACATAAATTGTTCGGATTTTTACCAAGTAAAGCAACCTTGTGCAGTGTATACAGCTAGACCTCTACCCACTACTATGCATGTTTGTTGAGCACAGAAACCCTAGAAAATATTTAGCTAATGAGAACATTCAATCCTGTCTGCAGAAGTAGCTGTGTTTACGGTACCACATTTTAAATTAGGGTTTCCAATGTAAAAATTCAACATTTTCAAAATAATTTGCTAACTGCTAGCGCTGCTACATGTTGGGCTAACTTGCACTAGAATACAGCTGCAGTGCTGATAAATTCCATTGCCTTCTTGGGGTAGAAATCGATCAAAATATCTGCAAAATCCCACATTACTAGCTGTAACTCTCAGAAGCCTTGATCCTTTATTGCAATACTGGAGTTCAATCTTCCTCTGCGAGTAAACCTTAACTTACGTAAAAGCATTGGTAGTTTGATTGGTGAGGTAGATTTCCTGTTGCTGCATCATTTGAGCACGATTTTGTGCTACAAAAATGGGTTTTCGTTTACAGACACCAAATGAATGATAGCCCAAACTTCCTCACACCACATTAGTAATCATCCATTGACAAAGAAGTCGCATACGAAGTATGATTAAGGTTGAACACCTCTAACCATCTGGGTGAGCATGATATAAGGCAAAATTTGCTGGATATCACACCTTGACTACACATCTTGTACACTCAACTGTTTAAAAATAGATTTCTTAGTGTAAAACAACTGTATGATCCATAAAGCACAGCTAGAAATGAGGGTTATCATCATCAGGAATCATAAAATAAATTTATATGGTGCTAAAGAAATTACAATTAAGCTCGTGTGATTTCAGCCATATAAACTACTTGATGCAACTTGATGTCTTGTGTAGTGCTACGACAACTGTGATTATCCCTAGATTGTATGCCGGTAATAAATTTAGGCAGTGTATGTATCAATACTGACCACACCCATGCCTAGTCACATGAGCCTGATTGAATAGGCTAAGTGCTTTTGTACCTGAATTGCAGAGACAATAACCTTGCAATTAGTTATACTTTATGGATCATGCAGTCATTTTACACCAAGATATCTATTTTTAAACAGTTAAGTAAACAAGTTGTGTAGTCAAGGTGTGATTTCTGGCAAATTTTGTCCTATATTGTACTCACCCAGATGGTTAGAGGTGTTCAACCTTAACCATATTTCGTATGTGACTTTTTTTGTCAATGGATGATTACTACTGTGGTGTGAGGAAGATTGGGCAATCATTTGTTCGGTGTCCGTAGACAAAAACCCATTTTTGGAACCCAATATCGTACTCAAATGATGCAGTGACAGCTAACCTACCTCACCAATCAAAATACCAATGCTTTTATGTGAAGGTTTACTGACAGAGGAAGGTTGAATTCCAGTATTGCATTAAAGGATCAAGGCTTCTGAGAGTTACAGCTCGAAATCTCGGATTTTGCAGATATTTTGATCGATTTCTACACCAAGAAGGCAATGGAATTTATTGGCACTGCAGTTGTATTCAAGTGAGAATTAGTCCCACATGTAACAGCGGTTAGCAAATTATTTTGAAGATGTCTTGCTAACCATTGCAGTAACATCAACTAGACTTGAAATTTTTAAAAGTAAATTGAACATGTAACTACCTTAATTACTTCAGGTTACGGTATACCGGAAGCACATGAAACCTGGAAAAAATACATGCTTTTACATTAGCGTTTTTACCTTGGAAAAACTTGTACCACATCACTTTTCTTGTAACTACTTGAAAGAACATTTATTTATCTATGCATGAGTCTAAGTTTCAATTGAATGGTGCATTCTCCTACAGGGCTACAGCACTATGAATTTGCAGTTACAAATCTGAGATTTGACATCAACTGAGATTTGACATCAACTCCTGGCAAAGAAGATCGCTATTTGCCCATACCTACTGCTCCAAAGGATAGAGTAGTTTGTGAAGTAATACACCAGTGTTGAACTTTCACCAGAGACTCTTACCATAATGGCGATTTTTATGCAAACAACAAATCAGCTCACCAGAAGGGTCACGGAAAATGTTCGCCATAGATGCCATTCCACTAGGCAGCCAACTACTTCTAGTACTGGTTACTGAAGCTGTTCATGCACTACAATTCCATACCAACTGCTTTAAAATACATGGAATAACAGAGATAAGAACTGACGCAGAAGTGCTCAGGTAATGCGTTGCAGTTTGAAGACTCCAGTGAAAGCCACAAATCTTAATGTCACTGACCACCACATCCCTTGCTGCATAACCATTGTGTTGATTTTTTTCATTGGGGACCCTATAATAGTAGCCATGTATTTCACTATAGTAGCTACTGCTCTCATTTCCATGGAAGCAACAATACAGTGTGAACTTTGATTTCTCCAGCTCTTGGACAAATACTTGTTCTGTGTTCCACTGTGCATAGTGTCTCTGCATGGTGAGTATACTTCTTTCTGTAAGTACACGATTGTGAGTGACCATACAAGCGCTTTCTCAGAGACATAACGAAGTGATAGCAATGATACTAGAGATTATTCATTATTATGAATATAGTTTCTATAAACTAGGTAGAGGAACTCACCTAATATCGGATGGGCTCTAAAATTGGATACAATTACTCAAGCTACAACAGGAATTTTTGAACAACTCATATGTCTTTAGATAGTTCAATGCTGTGGGACTTTGGGTACTAAGTATCAGCTTTCTCAACTTCTTTGTCTGGTGGCAGCAGCCCTACAAAGTCATTTCCGATTAATACGTATAATCGGAAAAAAACAGTCGATTCACGGACACTCACTGTCTACTTATCAGACTTGCATTCAATCAACAGTTTTCTATCTTAAAGTTGTAGAGCAACTCATCTACTTTCTAAATATCTCCAGTTTATTTAATCAAATTGTTTTAATCATGAATTACAAATCAAATAAAATGAGATGTTACTGGAATAATACAGTGTAATCGCACCATAAATTTAACTTTATGGAAACTTGATTAAGTATACATTATTTGAGATATGTTTACGGGAAATGTGCACATATACTTTTACAAACACCATTTACTTCCGTATACTTAAATTCATAGTGCAAATATTACTCCAGTGACGTCTCATTTTATTTGATTTGTAATTCTTGATTAAAAGGATTTGATAAATCAACTGGGGATATTTAGAAATTAGATGAGTTGATATACAAGAGCGAACACAAAACTGTTGATTGGATGTAAGTCTGATTTGCAGACAGTGAGTGTCCATGAATCAACTTTTTTCTGATTCTATGTCTTAATTGGAAATGACTTTGCAGGGCTGCTGCCACCAGAGAAAGGTGCCAAGAAATCTGATACTTGGTGTGCAAAGTCCCACAGCCTTGAACCATCTAAAGACATGCACATAAGTCGTTCAAAAATTCCTGTTGTAGCTCGAATAATTGTGTCCGATTTTGGAGTCAGTCCAATTTTAGGCAAGTTACTTTATTTCCTTTCCACACAAAGCCTAAAGTTGCAGTTAGTCTTGTTGATTAAAACTATTTATGTATACCATAATTGTCTGACCACATTTTGTAAACAACATGGCTTCATGCTGCTGATAAGGCCCATGGTGAACAATAGGCATTGCAGATAAACTGTATCTGACTTTGTTGTCATATCAAAACTTTATTTTGGGTAGTTGGAAAAGGCGGATACGGTCGGACGCGGACACGGACGCGGACATTTTCAAAAAGCACTTTTACATTTATGTAACAGTTATTTTTCATACCTAATGCTGTTTTTACAGCAGTCTTCGCTTCGAGACCCAGGCGTCGATCCTTTATAAGCGCACGTGCGAAGGACTAGACCAGCACTCCACAGCATGCCAAAGACCATAATGGTGTTGTACACATGTTCTAAAGTCTAATACAGAGTTATATAGTTGTAGAGATTAGCTTGTATTCCCCATGCAACTTAGCTTAGCAGGCCAAATCCACAATCTTACGCCTTTTAGTATAAGGCGCAGGCGCTTATACCGAGTGTTGAGGATTTCAAGGACCTGGCCTACGAGATTAAGTTGGGACATGCTAGATTAATCTCTGTGACTCTGAGTTAGATTTCTAGAGCACGTATACAACACTATAATGGTCTTTAGAGTGCTAGTCTATCCTTCGCATGTGCGCTTATAAATGGATAAGTGCTATGAAAAGATCGACGCCTGGGTCTGGAGGCGAAGACTGCTGTAAAAACAGCGTTAGGTATGAAAAATAACTGTTATATAAATGTAAAAGTCCTTTTTGAAAATGTCTGTGTCCGTGTCCGCGTCCGTGTCCGACCGTACCCGCCTTTTCCAACTACCCCTTTATTATGGTGGATTTCCTGTACATCTCAGAAACGTGCCACACCCCTAAAATTCATTTCTAAAAATGTAATGTATGGGAACTATTGGGAGATTAAACTTATTTTTCACTCTATCAGCTTAGGCCACTCCAATAGGTAATTATGTTTCTGGTCCTTTGAAAATCAGTTTTAGGTATGGGCAGGTGGAATTCAGCAACAAAGCAACAATGAAGTGACTACTCAATTAGAGTATTGTTTGTGATTTACTGACAGTTCTTTTAGAGTATATCGATCCGTACTATGCACTTTGCCCATTTCTTGTAGGTTTTCACTGATTAAATACAAATTATGACACTTAGATGGTTAGATTTAGCATACTTGTTGCAGTCCAATATTTGTTTCTAAAATCCAGGGTTTTCAAAAAGCTGATATGGGCATTTTACTCATGTATTTCTGAAATTTCACACTCCAAAAAAGTGGTGGACCACAAACATAATTACCAATCGGAGTGGCCTTATCACAAAATAATGAAAGCAGCTATTATAAAAAATGGTGAAATATTATTTATATCAGTATAAACCAACAAAACTATATTACTTTTACATCCGAACTTTTGCTCCTAATGTGCATTTTTTGCCACAACTTTCTTGAGGTGGACCATCATGGCCATAGAGATTTGTAAGATTTGTATTGTAGGTTTAGTGATGTTTCCTTGGCAATTTATGTTTCATGCTCTAGGCCAAATACATATAAATAACGGTGTAATATGTTATCTGTGACATATAAGGGTTATCATAGTAACACCAACAAACAAGATTTTTGATGATTAAGGTCTGTTTTTATCTCAGTTTTTATCCAGAATGGAGGCATGCAACTCAGGATGCTCGATTGATGCTAGCAAGTAGGGAACATTGCTTAACTTTGTGTATGCTAGTACTGCCTAGAATGGCTAGAGCAGTATGTGGCTACTATATAGTAGCTGTACTACAGCTTACAGAGCTTAGTGGGTCGTGTGGCTGATTAAATTTAACATTTCTTATCTAAGGCTAGTTTTTATAATACATAGCTACATCAGCCATATACTAGCAAATCCTTTCTTCTCTCAGTACACACACACACACACACACACACACACACACACACACACACACACACATATTCACTAGATCCCGGCCCCCACCCCCATGAGACACACATCCCACCCAGCTAACCAAGGGACACTGAAGTGGACTACATGGCAGGAGGATAGACCACATACAGTAGAAGAGACCCGAGTCCACTCCATATCAATTCATGTCTATGTATGCATGGGGCCCAGTTGCTGGGTTGCAAGGCCAAACAACTCTACATGCATGCACACACACATCATACTTATTATATTTGTTTCTTAAAACCCTTTTCCCTTGAAATGTCTGAAATAGAAATGGACAGCATTTTGGATGAAGGCACCAATGTACCTAACACTGTAGAAATTCAGAAGGAATCTCATAAGGAGATTAGGGACTGCTCAGAATAAAGAGGCTGAGGCCATTGGTAAATCCTCAAATTTGTTTGCAATTAAACTTTTTTGTGTATACTTTACTAACGATCTTGTACATTGTTAGCTTAAGTATCATTGCCTTCAGCATCCCTGTAATGTAGTTTCATACAAGTATGCCTTGCTGGGTTATGTAGGTGCCAACCTTAATGAAAATGTACCAGCAAGTAACTGTGCCTAGGTTGAGAAACAGAGAATTGTTAGGAGTGGCCACCTGCATACTCCTCAAGTCGGTTATTTTTTGACAGAATTGATACCATTCTAGAAACAATACATACGTACATACGTTGCTATAATGTGATCCTCAGTCACATGCAACTGCAGAGCAGTGTGTTAAAGAACACTCATGTGGGAATGGCAAGGACTAAAATACAATACTGTATGCCAAGTTGTAAATTTGTACAGATTACTTCAGTTCGGGTCTGGAGATAGCCACTCACACCATCATATCCTCTGAGAGAGGCTGTGATACTATTCTTTGTATATAGAGTTACTCACTACAATTGATTGTTCATAGTCACAGTCTACCCTACAGTTTCACTGAACGCGACCTATTTTGGGCGGAGTGTCATTCTTCGCAAGGTTCTTCACAACACTGTAACAGCAGAATCAAGCCAGACTGAAGAGTTCCATTGTAGGCTGAAGTCTTTCACTGACTAAATCATTCTAGACTGACTTGGGAGCACTGTGATGTCTGTTTGTAACCAGCACTGAGGTCTGCTTGCATTCGGTTGATTCTGCCAGTTCTGCCCCGCAGCTGCTTATAATCAAGTCCTTCTACTCTGACAGTATTGAAGTCTTTCTATATAATTATTTCATCTCTTTGCCAGGCTCCAGTGGGCTCCCACTTGAGGTTGTGTAAATGTAAATAATTACAAACATTACAAAAATTTACTAATAGTTTCTGTTTTAAGTATTGATAGTTTCCATCTGTTGCGAATGATGTGTGCACATGCAGATTAGGTAATCTACATATATGATGTGGTGTATGGATTTATTTGTAGATGCCACATATTGTTTCATATACATTCATACATGTCCACAGCATAGATTTCTTCACTGTGGTATATATATCTAATCAAAAACAGCCAAGCTGTAAAAAAAAGGAGTGCGGCCCTTGAAAAGGCTATGGTGAAAAAAGATGTGAAATCCAAGGTGGCGGCCAAGAAATGGCTGTGATGATAGGTTAATGGTAAAAATTTTAATAACGACAATTCAGGTGAATTTGGTGCCGTTTGGTCTTGGCACAAATTCACCTGAATTGTCGTTATTAAAATTTTTACCATTAACCTACCATCACAGCCATTTCTTGGCCGCCACCTTGGATTTCACATCTTTTTTCACCATAGCCTTTTCAAGGGCCGCACTCCTTTTTTAACAGCTTGGCTGTTTTTGATTAGATTTCACTTCTTTTTGTATTTGTATACCCCAAAGCCGGCCTATGGCCAGCTTTAGGGCTTTTTAACATACATTTTTTCTTTACCACATGAAAAAGAAAAAAATGAAGCAGATTTTATAAATACTTTAACTCATTCTGATTTTATCAGTAAATGTACAAATTATATATATAATGCATATATTTATTACATGTCAATTAATTCTCACAGGGTAATTTGCAGCTGATCTCTCTACTGGGTGACTTGAAATGTAGTTGAACTCTCTACAGGGTGATTTGCTTGTACGTAGATGAACTCTTTACAGGATTCTCTCTACAGGGTGACTTGACTCTACCTGAACTCTCTACAGGGTTATCTGTTTGTAGTGGACCTCTTTACAGGGTGATTTGTTTGCAGCTGAACTCTCTACAAGGTAATTTCTTCTAGCTGATCTGTCTACAGGGTGACTTGTTTCTAGCTGGTCGTCTATCTACAAGGCGGTTTGTTTGTAGCTGAATACTCTGCAGGGTTATTTGTTTGCAGCTGAACTCTCTACATGATGATTTCTTTGTAGCTGAACTCTCTACAGGGTGAATTGCTTGTAGCTGAACTCTCTATAGGGTGATCTATTCATAGCTGAACTCTCTACAAAGTGATCTGTTTGTAGCTGAACTTTCTACAAGGTACAGTATCTTCTTCTAGCTGATCTCTCTACAGCGTCAATTGTTTATATCTGAACTCTCTACAGGGTGATCTGTTCGTAGCTGACCTGCAAGGATTACAGCATTAATAGTGGTTATCCGCAAAGTGAAACATCGTTACCTTTAAGGAACTACAAGCTGGGATGTCTGCTCTAGCAGGTGTTCCCAAACTGAGTGAAGATCACGTGAATACCACACTGCATTCACGGTTGGCCATTTTGAGTGTCAACATCCTTGTTTCTTTCTCTTGATAAATCAACTTCACCACAAAGTCTTAATAATTTCTGGTTTAATCGTCGGTAGTCAGCAACTCCCATACACTTGAGCACTACAGTGTGACTGTCCTCTTAGACTTAGATCTGTTACCACCCTCAATTCGAGCGCAGTTAAACTTTCCCACATCATATAATGCCACGGATATGACACTCTTTCTACTGTTTAAACTTCTCACTGCACGGGATCCAGGAAATATTTGAACAACAGATATCACGTGCAAGCATAACAGAAATAAAATTACAGCTGCTTTTGTGTTATTTAATCATACAATGAATGGCTTGACAGTTGCGGTGGACTGGTGATGCCTCACCCCAGAGTGCTTTTGCGTGATGGTTGTATGGCTTCTCGTATGGAGGTATGCTGCTACTAGCACTTGCCCCAAAAAGTGGAGGGCCCAAAACATGCTTTTGAAAATAGTGTGGGGACCTGGCCCCTCCGGTTCCGACGCCTATGTCATCATCAATGAAACAAATCCATTACTGGATTAATAAAAAGTACATAAACTAGATGAATAAAAATTGAAAATTTCAAAATAAGAATAAGGATCGCTGAAAAAAACCAGGAAACAAGAAGGGATCGCTGGGGTGGTAATGTAAACCACAAATCCCTATTGTGACTCATCTCAAATGATGAAGCATGTACGTAACCAAAATTTATGACAGAGAGTCAAAATAGGAATTTGTGGTTTACATTACCTCCCTAGCGATCCCTTCTTGTTTTGTGGCTTTTTTTAGCAATCCCTATTCTCATTTTGAAACTATTATTACATGCTATCCCACTAGGGACCTGTGAGAAGGCTAAAGTGTGTGAATATAGGGAGTCACCAACCTGTCATCTAGTAGATAACAGAGAAGCAATAAAATAGAATTAGGAATTTGCGAAAATGGCCATTATTTGCTCATTGGGTCACACATCAAGACACACGGTAGTGTGTCGTGCGGCCCAAGAAGCTGGCGCGCCACACTGTGAGTATATTAACAGGAAGAAAGTAAACGCGATTTTCACACCTGTGTAGCTCCGTGATTCCTTATCCTATTGAAACCAAAGTTGCTACAGAAGTGCCGGCTAGGTAGGGGAGTTCACACTCCAAATTTGAAGAAAATCGCTTCAGCCATTTCCGAGATACGAGCGGCCAAACTTTGGGTTTGTTTTCTTCGTTTTTTCTTCTTCTACTAGGCATTCCAATATCCGAGATTTTTAAATTAAAATAATCTCTGTAAATTCCCCAATAGAACCCTGACACAAAACAACAAAGTACGTTCAACTTGCGATTGCTCCCTTATTCGAGCAGCTACGAAGATGAAACTATGTATGGGGTTTGTCAACACGCTAAACATCGTGGTGATGCGGTTAGTTTTGTCGTCCACGTAATTGCTAAGTTTTGTGTCTTATGCAATACTTTAATTGGACTATAGCATATGAAGAGTACTTTCAAACTTCGAAAAACACACTGTGGGATAAAAAGGATTCCCTTGTGCTTACTATGAAGTGGTTAATCATTTGTTCCGGTTGGCGATTTTGAGCTACACAGCAATTGTCGAATGGCCACAATTGTGTTATTGCTCAAAGCTATTTTGTTGAATCTAGAGAGATAAGAAGTGGCAGAACCATTCTTAAAGTGCATTATGGAGGGTGCAGTGAGAATATATTCAACCGAAATAAAGTTTCCTGGCCCTGATCAGTGGATTTAGTGTTTTGAAATATGGGTTCCACCTTTCAAACTGAAGCATGCTAAACATGCAGAAGTAGCTATGGTAGGAAAGTTTGGCGGAAAGAGGAAACATTCACAAATTTGCCACAGTAGCCTATTTCAGTTTCAAATCCCATTTTAGTTGTTCACCATGCACTGCTGTGCAATGCATGCATTTGTGTGTTTATTTACAGGTAGACTAGACCGATTCACCGAGTTATTGATGTACTAGTTACTGCTGATGTTTATGATAACAATGTTGTATACACAGTGTATTGTAATTTCAGGAGATAGGTCATAAGTATTGGCTTGTGTGATTAACATCATGACATCTTGCTTGCTACTGATGGTCAACAATTGTAACCCATTTGCTTTATTTTATAATAACTAGAGGTAATGTACAACTTATTTTTTCCTTAGAATGTCACACAACAGTTGAAAAATGTTTCACATTTATTGAATATTTGGTATTCATAGCAAGTACATTAAATTCTACATTGGGAATTTTTTTATACCACAAGCAGTTTGATAATGTATAACAAGTCTCCTTTGTGAGTATTGTAGTTTAGCTTAGTGGTGGCTAATTCAGTGAGAGGATATTCCAGAAAATGCAGATTTCTCATTAAGTACAGTGAATGCACAATTTTAAATAAGCTATCGCATGAGCACAGCTAGCTAAATTGATGTATTAATAAGTTATGGTACACAAATATTGTTAACATGAACTGTAAATACTTTAGTTATAGAAAGCATTAAAAATCTACTTGAGTCGAAGTTCTCCTTTAGCAATATCTTCTAATAAAGGATATTGACAAACATCACCCTCATCATCATATGCAATGGAAAATTCACCAGTGTCTTCATTATAGCTAACAACAGTTCCTGTAAACCAAATCATTTCACCATCACAATTAAAGAGATGCTCAACTCGTTTGTAAACAAGAAGCTGTGGATTGTCAAAGATTTCCTCTTCAGTAAGTGATGGTAATTCCTCATGTGGTGATAGTAATTTAATTAAATTCTCTTTCAGCTGAGAAGCAGAACATGTTTGCCGCTTGTGTGAAAATTGGAAGACTGTTTTGTCAGAATGCTCTTGGCCTAGGACTTTCTTACGGAAACTTATTTGCACTTTCAAAGCAGTTTGTTTAGTTTTGGCTCCTTTAAATTTTTCAAACCATCACTTACTTCTAGTTCCATTATCCAAAGGCCTCCAACCCTTTGAAGTTTTTTGCTTAACTCTTCTTTCTGTTTGATCTCTTTCACTCTTTTCTTTACTATTTCCTCTTGACGTCTTTTTACAGTTTCAAGACGTTGCACTTCAATCTGTTTTTTTCTCTCATAAAAATTAGCCTTATGAGCTGCGGTGAGTGAAATTGCTGCTTCAAACAATTACTTCTGCTGAGCCTGTGTTATTATCTGTTGCAATGTCAAATGTACCATAGTGTTCTCCAAATTTGGTGGTTCCATCACTTTGAATTGTGTAATTATTCTTATCATCACATGACAATTCCTCTCCCAATTGAGCATGAGCTAATGTCAAACATTCAACCATCATATTGCAAAGAAGAGATTTACTTGGCAACTTATCAATTGATAAATCTGTAAGGTTCTTCAATACAGTCATTATAATAGGAGCAACTTTTTTGATTCCGACATTTAATGATAATAATTCATAACAGCAAGCACGGATATTATCTGTATACCTCCCATTCTGAAAAGTTGTCACATGTAGATCATCAACTGTTTCTTTCAGTTCGGTGTTTTCTTGCTCAAGGTGATCCAACCTTTCAGTCAACTTACTCGATTGCTGCTGATGTTAAGCAATATTTTCATCTGCTTGGTGTTCATATGCCTCCTTAAGATCAACAACCATTTTCTTCCAATAAGCCACTCTGTGTCGTAATTTCTCCTTATCCCTTTGAAGCTCTTCTACCTGTGGTTTCAAACTTGTCACTTCATCATTCAAGCACTTCAATGTGTCAACCTGTTCACTAATTTCCTTGCCTAGAGAGCAATTGTGTCTTCTTTACGAATGAATTTCTTTGAAGTATTTCGATGCATTGAATAAATTTTGTGCCTTAGCTGCATTAGCTTCCTTTCTTTGACTTCATTGTCTAACTGACTTTGAGTTAAATTTCTGCAGAGCTCAACATTGATATTCTGGAGTACTTTATCACAATGCATGTACAATGACTTATCTCCCATCGGTGAATCAGCAGCTTTTGTGATTTTGTCACAGGTCTGTGGTAAATGGTATTCATCTTGCAAAAATGCTTGAATCCTTTCTAATTTTGATTGAGAGTTTCTTTCTTTCTTCAGTTTGCATAACTTGGCAGAAACACGTAACACACTTTGGCGAATTGCACTGACTGAAGGAAAGTTTTCCTTTACACATGGTGCACCAAACTGTTCCAGAAAGTGTTGAATATGTGTAATCTGAATTACAGTTCATAGCACCAATTAAATCAAGCACCATTTCATTTGTGACTGAGGGCTGACTACAAGGTGAATGATATCCTTTAGCTGCACTAAGTGGTTTTGATAGTGCCATATCTGATCTGTGAGACCATAACACAAATGAGAACTAGTATAACTGAGCAATGCATAGATTGTGGCATGTAATTGTAATGGCTGTTACAAAAAAAAGTACAGTACACCTCATACACACATACATGCCTCATGATCTAGCCTGCCAAAAGCATAGACTACATGGCCAGTTTATAGTGGTTGGTATACAGCATACACGGAGACGACGCGGCATTTCTTTGAGCTGTGCGAATAATTGCGCGCTTAACATCAAAGTGCCCCATGAATAGCCAATGATAATACATTGGCTAAGTGGCTATGCCATGTAGAAATATCTCTACGTTGAAGCCATGTAGCTAGCTACCAGTGCAACAGCTATATCATTTTAAGCAGTCACGATATAGCTACCTTCAGTTTAATGAGGGAATCCGCTGTTGATACAGTATTGCGTGGCTCACAAGCAACTGCCTAAGGCTTACTGAATACAAATCCATTTAGCTAAAATAATGCATAATAATAATCTTGACATACAAAAAACGTTTTATTATAAGTTGAGGCTTGAGTATAGGTTAGTTATAGCTATATAACAAACACAAAAGCCAAGTTTTAAAGTAATACGTGACTTAAAAACTCACCTTAGAGCTCCATATGAGCTAAAAACAATGTCACCACTGTCTTCGCCATATCAACAAACCCTAGACCACTTTTCATCAACGTACAAGCTTGGATACAGCTACAGCTACAACAATATTAAAAACTCGATTGTGCCATTTTTTAGTACAAAATATATGGGCAATCGCGGTGGGGACTATTCTACGGAACGGAACGGAACGGAACGGAACGGAACGGAACGGAATGATGGACTAAACCACGGAACGGAACGCTTTCTCAAACTGAAGCTTGCAACTTACCATTGCTGAAACTTCCCTTATAAGTTAGCAGTGGCATCTCCAGTGGGTGGTTAAACATAAGATAAAAAGAATTAACGGATCGATTGTGGGTTTTTGTTGGTTGTCATTAGTAACGAAGTATTATTGTGGGATGAGCTGTATCAGTGATGTTCATCCATACGGAAGGGAACTTTATGTGAGCTGTTAGACTTTAGAAAACAGTCTGGGTCGGTCTTTCAAGTCATAAGTCAGTGTATAAATAAAGAAAGCAGGAAGATACTGGTAACAGGAAAGAGCCAGCTGAATTAAAACTTGAAGAATTTTGTGCAGTGTGTGAGGAGCAAATATTTTGGCAGACCGCAAGGAGGGTATATTCTGCAAACATCACTGAAGTGTATGCATGGAGTTATTTATATATTAACAGCTGGTGCAGTGGACTAATGCCGTATTCAATAGTGAGCTGATTTTATCTGTTGCACAATTCAAGGATGTGTCTGACTGCTAGCCTTGAATCAGGCTAAATGTCAAAACTCCAAGATCAGCCAAATCTCTATTATAAGCTGCATGTGAAACCATGCCCGTAGCCACCAGGCAAACGTGATTTGGACCAGGATGTGTGTGTAATTTCAATGTATCTAGTCAGACCTGAAATGGAACACTTACATTAATTACATACCACCTAAGAATCCTAGGATTTCTTAAGTGTAACATTTCATATGCTTCACTTCAAACAAAACAGGTTAAATTTGTTTGTCTATTTTCAAGTGATTCCCAGTCCAGCTGGTCCATGAAATTACAATGGGATCACATGTATTTGTTACAGTGCGGGCTGTCCTGTGTTGGATCTACCCTAGAGTTGAGATTTCAAGGTAGACTCACTGCCGATGTACTGACACTAGTACTGTTGTAGCATGTTTAAGTGGAGGACAAATGAAATAGTAATGCTAGATTATTTATGTATACAAATTTTTCATAATGAAATTGATATCCCATTTTGATTTGTACTTCCACTTTGCAACATATTCAAGAGCAAGAAGCTACCACACTTAATCTCCAACCACTGTCATTAATTAACCAAGATCTCACTAGTCTGTAATTCACCTTACTGTAATGATTTTATTGATTCATCTGTATGCTTTCTTCATTTCCTTTGAAGTTGTACCAAGAGCTCATAATAAGGTGGAGAGTGTCTAACTTGAATGCATTCACCAAACACCCTGCTTAAAGTAACACCTCGGCCTTATTTCAGAACAAAGGCTTTACCTTCTTCAGCAACTCTAATCAACAGTTTTCTATCCCCCAGTAAAGGTGTTGATTTGATGAAAGGTGAACTTTACACAGGGTGTTTGTACAGGCCATACTGAGAGTTAGACACTCTCCCCCATACAAATCAGTATTACGAACTCTTGGTTGTACAGTATAGGTAAACAAAGATAAGTTTCTCTCCCATCTTATTCTAGGATTTCTATTGACAAGGAAAATTCAATTATTTGTATACAGGCTCAAAATTGAGAAAATATAAAGAAAGTGAATTAATATTATACAGTCAGTTTGCTTTTGGATATTTAATGTCTCCAACCACAACAAAAATTCGATGAATCCATGCATCTCATCACTGGTCGTCTGAACATTCTGAAAGTGATACCTCACTCAATCAACCATATATTCTGTTTATTAGACTGAATAAAGTCATGATTACCTAAACAATCAATTAATGTTTTATAATTATCCTATTCCATTTTCCTGGAGGTTCCACTGATAAAATGCAATTTCAGCAATGATAGCAGCTAGCCAAGCTGCAAGTTGATTCAGAAAGCATTCCATTCTGTAAAATAGACCCCATCCAGAATTCAACTCAGTACTCAGGCTGAGATATCTGACAATAGTCCACTACTCTGTTAATGAATCATTGATGTTCACACAATATAGCCTCCTTGAGGTATCTGAATGTTTGCTCCTCATACACTGCACAAAATTCCTTTAGATTCTACTTAGACTGAGTTGATTCAGCTTGTCACCATACTTGTTTCCTTTGTAGTGTAGCTATACACATAAGGTAAATGCGGGTATTTCCGGACAGCGCACAATTCCGGACACTTTATGTATAGCACCCAAGAATGAATCAACTAGAACACACTTTTCGATTTTTATAATCCCTATAAGAATAGCTATTCACACCAGAAATTTCAAGGCAATCCGTTGTTTCGTTCCTGGGCTAGCTTGGTAAAGGTGCCAAAGTGTCCGGAATTGTGCGCTGTCCGGAAATACCCGCATTTACCTTACTGATTTATGCCGATTAGAAAGGCTGGGCCTCAGACTGTACATTCTAAAGTCAAGTAAGTAAAAATAACTCACATACTAGTAAAAACAAGTCATGCATTAAGTTCCCTACTTGATATATCCGAAGATGAAATCACTGAGTCAGCTATTCCCACAATTAGTACTTCGTTACTAATGACAACCAACAAGAACCCACAATCGATCCTTAAATTCGTTTTATCTTTCTTGGGGTACGTTTGATTACCTGCTGGAAGTGCCACTGATAACTTGTACAACAATGGTAAGCTGCAAGCTTCAATCTGAGAAAGCATTCCGTTCCGCAGTTTAGTCCATCATTCCGTTCCGTTCCGTTCCGTTCCGTAGAATAGTCCCCACCGCAATCGCGGAGAAAAATTCCACCTTTTTTTGCAAAAAAATCTTCGTGCGCATTCCCGTAGCCACACCCACCCTAATAAACTATATGTCGGCAATCAATACTCTATTATCTTCAGCACATAAAAAGTTCGATTTTCAGAACTTTCAAAATTGCGCTGGAATGCCTACTTCTACTTCTTTTTGCACACTTTGCAAAATCCGCCATAAAACATGAATTCGTGCTCCAATCGGGCTGAAATTTGGGCCACTTAAAGGGCTCATTAAGGCAAATCGCGGTACCAAGTTTGGTAGGAATCCGATGAACATTCACGGAGTTATGACCGATTATTTGTATAAAATAAGGTCGAAGGTCTGTATTTAAGGAATGAGCTGAAAATTGCTATGTAGATGGAGTAACTATCGTAGGAGTGCCTTTTTGTGGTTTGAAAGGAATCCAGTTAAAGGCTATCAAGATATGACACAAAACCCAACCTGTGTCACAATTACGCTATCAATTTTTATGAATAAGAAAACTATTTTTTTTATTTTTGTATTTTAGCTATTATTTATTTATTAATGCTTTACAGCACAAGTGCTGAAGGTCTGTAGGACACCTGGTCCTACAGCCTGCTCAAAGACTTTAGCTACTTAAGGTGTGTTTGAAAAGTTGGAGAAAGGAGAAAAAATCCATGACTGGACCTAGATAGCCTCGAACCTGCAGCCATCCGATTTACGCTCAAACGCTTACAGGAGTCTACCAGGTGGTCAGGATGTTTTCTCCTTGTTATTTTCATGTAATTATATCTATAGGAATTCTAGAGAGTAACTCATTATCTCTAAGTACCCCAAGTAGAACCAAATGGACACTAGTTTATTTATTAATGCTTTACTAGTTTTCTCGCCTACCAGGCAAACCGCTTACAGCAATGAGCTGAAAATTGGTGTGTAGCTTGAATAATTATCATAGAAAGTCCTTGCAGTAGTACAGAAAAATCGGAGTACAAACCACTGAGTTACGATTCCAAAGCCAACTACGTGTAGCATATGGGAGATCGAGATACTCTAATAGAACAGTCACCCTAATAGAGCATTCAGCTACGTTTATAACTTACTCGATTATAGAATTACATTACATTGCAAGCTGTTCTGTATGGAGTTCAGCTACAAAAAGTTAGTCTTAAAGTAGGGTTGGCAATGAAAAAATTGACTCTCTTTGGATTAACTCGTAACTTAGGGGATCGAGCCTACCAATGGTCTAGTTTTAAATGGTGGGTTCGGTAGCGACCAAATTCCTTCCGTTTGGGATGTAGCCGTGTCGTAAATTTTGACGGATTTCGGCTCATTTTCATAAAAATAGGCAGGAACATCTAAAATGCTGTTCATTGCTATTTTAGGTTATTGGGTGAGGTGCTCTATAAAATACACTTGTTTAAAAGGTGATTCGCTGTACTTCAATTTTCGTTGAAACGGCGCTTGACGGGTCTGCAATGAAAAATAAGCCAACTGAAACTCAGTAACGGCGAAGTCCAAGGTTGGTTTACTAATGCCCAGGCACCTTTCTGGACCTTATTAAGTGCAGATTTACAGTGTTTACGTGCCAACGCAAACTAATGCCCTCCCTCACGCTATGATTTAGAAACTCGCAGAATCTGTTTCACCAAGAATACGCATCCGTTTTCTATAGCATAGTGACCAGCATGTAATGCACCATTCATGGAAACAATGAAGCGCTCTAAAGAGCTTCGCTGATGCTGCTGCCCATTTTTATTTAAAAACCTGAAAAATCGCGAAAAATTAAAATTCGCGCTACAGACACAGCAGGGGGAATCACCATATTATTACCCTATGGTTTTGATGTAGACTTGGGTAGGATTGATCACCCAGAGTTGGAGGAGAAACTATAGAGGTTGATTTTTCATTGCCAACCCTACTTATAGACAATTCAACTACAAGCATGTCACCCTGTAGAGATTTCAGCTACAACAAGTCACTCTGTAGAAAATTCAGCTACAAACAAGTCACTGCGTAGAGGGTTCAGCTACAATAAAGCTATCCAGTAGAGAGTTCATCTAGATCAGCTACAAACAAGTTACTTTATACAATGTTCAGTTACAAGTAAGTCACTCTGTAGAGAGTTCAGCTGCAAACAAGTCACTCTGTAGTGCAAGCAAGTCACCGTGTAGCTGGAGAGTTCAGCAATCAATCAAAAAAGCCACTCTGTAAAGAGCTATACAACCATGTTATAACTCTATAGAGAAAGTTATAACTCTATAGAGAGATCAGCTAGAAACAAGTCATCCAGTAGAGAGTTCAGCTACAAACAAATCATCTGTAGAGAGTTCAGCCAGAAACAAGTTCACCCTGTAGATAGATCAGCTAGAAACAAGTCACCCCGTAGAGAGATCAGCTACAAAGAAACCATCCTGCAGAGAGTTCAATTACAAACAGATAACCCTATAGAGATTTCATCTACAAGCAAGTCACCGTGTAGAGAGATCAGCTAGAAACAAGTCACCCTGTAGAGAGATCAATTACAAACAGAAATCCCTATAGAGAGTTCAGCTAGAAACAAATGACTGTGTAGAGAGATCAGCTAGAAACAAGTCATCCAGAGATCAGCTAGAAACAAGTCACCCTGTAGAGAGATGAGCTACAAAGAAACCATTCTGTAGAGAGTTCAATTACAAACAGACAACCCTATAGAGATTTCAGCTACAAACAAGTCACTGTGTAGAGAGATCAGCTAGAAACAAGCCACCCTGTAGAGAGATCAATTACAAACAGAAAACCCTATAGAGAGTTCAGCTAGAAACAAGTCACCGTATAGAGAGATCAGCTAGAAACAAGTCATCCAAAGATCAGCTAGAAACAAGTCACCCTGTAGAGAGATCAGCTAGAAAAAAAGTCACCTTGTAGAGAGATCAGCTAGAAACAAGTCACCCTGTAGAGAGATCAGCTGGAAACAAGTCACCCTGTAGAGAGATTAGCTACAAAGAAACCATCCTGTAGAGAGTTCAGTTACAATCAAGTTACACTATAGAGAGATCAGCTAGAAACAAATCATCTTGTAGAGAGTTCAGCTACAAACAAATCACCCTGTAGAGAGTTCAGCCACCCTGTAGAGAGTTCAGCTAGAACAAGTAACCTTGTAGAGAGTTCTGTCAGCTACAAAGAAACCACCATGTAGAGAGTTCAGCTGCAAACAAATCACCCTGTATAGAGTTCAGCTAGAAACAAATCATCCTGTAGAGAATTCAGCTAGAAACAAATCACCCTGAAAAGAGTTCAGCTATAAACAATGACAGTTTCAGCTACAGTTCAGTTATGTAAGAAGTCACCTTATTAATTACAGTATGTGACAATCATCATTCAGTATTAAATATACAAATATTTCATCAGACAAAAGCTATACTCACAATTACTTCCTTTGTTCCACAATTCCTGCAGTAAAGAAAAAAAAAAAACAAGTAAAAAGGAAGCATCAAAGCCATATGGCCAGCTTTGTGGCTTGCAATACAAAAAGAAGTGATATCTAAATCAAAACAGCCAAGCTGTAAAAAAAGAGTGCAGCCCCCAAAAGGGCGAAGGTGAAAAAAGATGTGAAATCCAAGATGGCGGCCAAGAAAAGGCTGTGATGGTAGGCAAAAATTTTAATTATGACAATTCAGGTGAATTTGGTGCTGAATCCTAGTGGAAGAGGCAACGCAAATTCACCTGAATTGTTGTAATTAAAATTTTTGCCATTAACCTACCATCACAGCCATTTCTTGGCTGCCACCTTGGATTTCACATCTTTTTTCACCTTGGCCTTTTTGAGGGCCGCACTCTTTTTTTACAGCTTGGCTGTTTTGGTTTAGATATATGTAACTGCATTTATTTGCAATAGTGTTTTATAACAAAAGTAAATCCCTTTTAAATTAGATACAAGTACACGGAAAAAAAATTGGAATTTTCAACTAGAGAAGGGAGCATAGCACATCGATAAGAAGTACTGAAACAAGGTGGAGTAGTCCACGATATTAAATCACAGTAAAACAATAAAAAGTGTTATATCCCTATTCTATTATGGTATTTTGAGCGCAGTAGGGATATAACACTTCTTATTGTTTTACTCTGATTTAATATCATGCACTACTCCAGCTTGTTTCAGTACTTTTTATCGATGTGCTATGGTCCCTACTGTAGTTGAAAATTCCAATTTTTTGTCTGTCTTTGCTTGTTAACTTCTTTTGTAAATAATTATTATGACTGGTGTACCCCTTATCTATGAACCCACGTATACTGCATCTGAAATGGTACTGCATCTGAAATGGTGCCGCACACTCTGGCTATATCAATTATTGTCTGAAAAGTGAACTATCCATTACGCTTTGTTATCAGCTATGTTCAACCTGTTACACAGCATTTTGGATCAAGAACTGTTCGAAAAGCACCTCTGCAATCCATGCATACAGAAAGAAATGGTGCCGTGTGCCCCAGTTATATTAATTATTGTCTTGAAAAGTGAAGTATCCATTACACTTCATTGTTGGCTATGTTCAACCCATTACACAGCAGTACAAATCAAGAACTGTTTGAAAAGCACCTCTGCAATCAAAATAGCCACCAGGAAAAATGTGGATGATTTCCGTTACAAAGGGAAGCCATCAAGTTCTACCGCCAATTTGACACTTGTCACTGTCAGTAAAGATGAATGGAACACAAAGGAGAACACTGGTAAGTCCATGAAGAATGTATTGTATGTACTGCAGTATGCCAAAAGGCACCTCTTGTGTTGAAGCAACATCAAACAGTGAAAAAATCAAGCCCGTAGTCTAAGTCGTTATCGAGTTACGCTTTTCTGAAGGCATTAGTCAGTTATTTTGTCAGTCAGTTACTCAGTCAGTAGAAAATTAGTATTTTTTTAATTCCATACAACTTATTGAAAGCATTTCAGCTTGATCTGAAGGCTTGTTTTGGCTTAGTTTTACCTAACCAATACTGCCTCATCGTCATCAGGAGCTGGTTTTTGGGTGATGTTATTTTGTGGGCCACGCCTACTTCTTTGTGGTCCCTACTATACAGTACTATTGTATTGTATGATCAAGACTCTCGGTAGTGTGTTGTGCGGCCCAAGAAGCCAGCACACCACACCGTGAGTATATTAAAAGGAAGAAAAAAAACACAATTTTCACACCTATGTAGTTCTGTGATCCCTTATCCAATTGTAACCAAATTTGCTACAGAGGTGCCGGCCAGGTTGGGGAGTCTACATACGTATCAAATTTGAAGAAAATCACTCCAGACATTTCCGAGATACGAGTGGCCAAAGTTTCATTTTTCTCTTCATTTTTTTTCTTCTACTTTTTCTTGTTGCACACTTTGCAAAATCTGCCATAAAACATGAATGCGTACTCCATTTGGGATGAAATTTGGCACACTTAAAGGGCTCATTAAGGCGGATCTCAGTACCAACTTTGGTAGGAATCCGATGAACATTCACGGAGTTACAGCCAATTATTTGCGTAAAATAAGGTTGAAGGTCTGTCACACCCACAGGGTAAATCCCTTGGAGGAATGAGATGAAAATTGCTATGTAGATGGAGTAACCATCGTAGGAGTGTCTTTTTGTGGTTTGAAAGGAATCCAGATAAAGACCATGGGGATATGACACAAAACACAACCTGTGTCACAATTACGCGATCGATTTTTATGAATAAAAAAAAACTATTAGTTTTCACGCCTACCAGGCAAACCACTTAGAGCAATGAGATGAAAATCAGTATGTAGCCAGAATAATCATCATAGAAATTCCTTGCAGTAGTACAGAAGAATCGGGGTACAAACTACTGAGTTATGATTCGAAAGCAAACTACGTGTAGCAAATATGAGATCGAGATACTCTAATAGAACAGTCACCCTAATAGAGCATTCAGCTATGTTTATAGCTTACCCCATTATAGAATTATATTACTTTGCAAGTTATTCTGTAGGGAGTTCAGCTACAAACAGATCATCCTGTAATGAGTTCAGCTACAAACAAATCACCCTGTAGAGAGATCAGCTAGAAGAAGTCACATTGTAGAGAGTTCAGCTACAAAGAAACCACCATGTAGAGAGTTCAGCTGCAAACAAATCACCCTATAGAAAGTTCAGCTACGAACAGATCACCCTGTAGAGAGTTCAACTAGAAACAAGTCATCCTGTAGAGAGTTCAGCTACAAACAAATCACCCTGTAGAGAGATCAGATAGAAGTTTCCTTGTAGAGAGTTCAGCTACAAAGAAACCATCATGTAGAGAGTTCAGCTACAAAAAATCACCCTGTAAAGAGTTCAGCTATGAAAAGATCACCCTGTAGAGAGTTCAGCTAGAAACAAGTCATCCAGTAGAGAGTTCAGCTACAAACAAATCACCCTGTAGAGAGATCAGATAGAAGTTACCTTGTAGAGAGTTCAGCTACAAAGAAACCATCATGTACAGAGTTCAGCTGCAAGCAAATCTCCCTGTAGAGAGTTCAGCTAGAAACAAATCATCCTGTAGAGAGTTCAGCTAGAAAAAAATCCTGTAGAGAGTTCATCTAGAATGCATGAGAGTTTCAGCTACAGTTCAGTTATGTAAGAAGTCACCATATTAACTACAGTATGTGATAATCATTCAGTGTTAAATATACAAATATTTAATCACACAAAAGATATATACACACAATTACTTCCTTTGTTCCACAATTTCTGCAATTTCTGGCTGGCTTTGTTGCTTGCAATACAAAAAGAAATGATATCTAAATCAAAACAGCCAAGCTGTAAAAAAAGAGTGCGGCCACCAAAAAGACCAGGGTGAGAAAAGATGTGAAATCCAAGGTGGCAGCCAAGAAATGGCTGTGGTGGTAGGTTAATAGCAATAATTTTAATTACGACAATTTGATCAGGTGAATTTGGTGCCAAATCCTAGTGGAGGAGGCAACACAAATTCGCCCGAATTGTCGTAATTAAATTTTTTGCCATAAACTTACCATCACAGCCATTTCTTGGCCGCCACCTTGGATTTCACATCTTTTTTCATCCTGGCCTTTTTGGTGGCTGCACTCTTTTTTAACAGCTTGGCTGCTTTGGTTTAGATACTGTTTGTCTGTTAAGATTTGTAGTGACTGTTCTATTAGTGTATCTCTATTTTTCATGCAAAACCTGATATGTAAGTTGCAGTGGTTCAGTTTTACAAAGCAAATCCTGCCTTTATGCTAAAATACAATTTACAGCCTGTCATCATAAGTTTTATTAGCATAGCACATATTATGATGATTATGATGATGGCACTACCCCGCCGATCTTCACCAAAATGGCTATAATAGTGGTTTTGATTTGATTGAATACTAGAGAAATTGTAATAGTAGTATTGTATTACAGAGTTTATTTGATTACTTTTGTAATGCTCTAATGAAGTGCATGAAGATTTCTAATAAAACACACATAGAATGTTCTAGATTTTTCATTGATTATGAACTTTTACTATGGAGGAGATTTTAGCTGCTAGAATTTTCATTTTTAAAGTAGAAATTAAGTGAAATGATTAGCCATGATAGCAGCGGCTCAGTGGTTAAGGATTTGGGTGATTAGGATGGAGCTCCCAGGTTCAAAAGCTGGTAAGTTTTGTTCAACATTTTTCATGTATTATGACTGTTCTATTAGAATATTTCAACCATGCGATTTACAGTTGTTTGGTTGTTGCCTTAACTCAATAGCTGTCAATGCAATTTCTTTTAAACCACAAAACGTTTCAGCTATGATGGTTAACTTATATGAATACTGAAGATTTCCAAATCTTTGCAATGCTCAAGCGCAGTGCATTCATGTGCGCTTCTATCACGTGCGCTTCTATCACGTGAAATTTCAAACACCTGTAATATGTGGTGAGACATATATGGCTGAATGAAACACTAATACATGAATTTAAAAGTTAATATGAAGTAGCTTGATTGAATCACACTGGTTGTATTGTTTACTAGTCACGTTGGTAAAAGGCAGAAAGTGATGTAGAGGATCGTGTTTTTCGTATAGATGTGTTGCAAAGATTTGGAAATCCTCAGTACCAATTTTTAAGTTATTCCCATAAGTGGCTTACCCTGTAGGCATGACAACAAGTCTACCTTTTTAACATAAATAATTGTCCATAGCTCTATGACTATTAATCAGATTTGCACCAAACTTGGTACATGATTGTGTCACAACATGTTCTTAAAGTGGACCAATACAATTGATCTACGCATTTTCATTTTATAATGGGTTTTGTGAAGTGTGTGAAAAGAAGAATATAAGCCCCCCAAACAAAGAAAGAAGAAAAATAAAACAAACAAAAAAAATTAGAAAGTAAGCCAAATTTTAAAGGCTTATATTTCATGATTGTGCTGCTAAAATTTGGTATGTGGGGTGCTGAAGGTTGAGGGAATTTTCAGTACAAAAATGATTATAATTTGAGAAGGGAACACGGAGCTATGTACGTATGCACGAAAATTGTGTTTTGTTTCTTCCTGTAAACATACTCATGATGTAGCGCACCGACTCCTCATGACATAATATAGTGTCATTGCAGATTTAACTTTTGGTAACCTTTATGGCTATTTTTGCACAGAAATTTAACCACTTCTGTTTTTCTGAATGAAATATGTGTTAAAGTTAATGCAAAATTCCATTTTGAAATCATTTTCACTTTTATTAGCTGCAAAATTCTTTGAGTATTCCTGTCCTTGGGGTGTATATAACCAATGGAGAGGTAAATTATCTCAAAATTCATGGATGATATAAATCTCCATAACTTTGGAATGAAATTGCCTATTAGCTTCAAATAATAACCATGTTGTTTCCATCAATAATACTTTTACTTTGGGGGGCAATCCCTACTTGAACAGTACTACTATACTGTTGGACTATGTATTGCATGTAAATCCCCAAAGTTTGCATAGCCTTATCATGCTGTTTGTGTTTACTATTGTTGCTTAGGCCACTTAAGTTTGCATTTAAGAATTACAGGTTTTGGCAATTGATTTTGTTGCTTTGGTAATTGAATTCGTCACTTTGGCAAATGAATTCATCCACTTGGCAATTGAATTCATCATTTTGGCAATTGAATTCATCACTTTGGCATTAGAATTTGTCATGTTTGCACAAGAATTCGTCATAATTAAATCATCTTCAAGAAAACAACTGCTCATCATGAAGTGAATTGTTTTCACCATCGAGAGTTACGCTTGAGACACTAGATGGTATGGTTGTACGTGAAGCTGATAGCTGTCTGGTAAGTTAATTAACTTGGTTGCAAGTGATCACACCCATCCCTAATGACGTAGCACAGTTACAAATGTTGCTGAAGAAGTTGCAATGGAAGTATTATCACCTTATAAAGCATCGTTATACGACAGTTGTACCTGAACAAGATCTTGATACCAGGCTTATTATTTCCATGTGAACATTCCTCCCAACAATCAATTACTGAAATAGTGAAGGGGCCATTACACTTTGTTATCAACTATGTTTAGCCTGTTACACAGTGTTAAAAATGAAGAACACTACGAGAAGCATACACCTCTGCAATCAATTGAGTCACTACAGAAACTCAGATGATTCCTGTTAGTATATGTGTGGGGGAAGCATAGGGAAGCCATTACATGGTGGTACTGCAAATCGACACTTTGAGCTGTCAGGGAACACAAAGAAGGACAAAGGTAAGTCCATGATGCATGCATTGTATGTGCTGCAGCATGTTAAAAGTTTCACCTGTCTGAAGGCATCAGTCAGTCAATCAGTTAGTGGTCAGTCAATCAGATGGCATAGTCCAAAAAATGGGCATTTTGTGCACTTTGTGATGCAATTATGAAACTTTCCACACAAATTACAATAATTATGACAGTAATAATTTTTGATATAGTGCCATCTACCTTTACCACCATTTTTACATTGAAAATTCACCATTTCTGTATTTGTTTACCTGAGTCATTATTTTACACTGTTAAAACACGGTTTCAAATTAAAGGTGTTGACCTAAGAAACAACTTGCAGTGCACAAAATAACAGTCCGGACACATACAGGAAAGGAGAGACACCGAAAAAATTAAATGTCTGGACAAACTGATTTATGTCCACTTAACTTTCATGTTGTCCTGACAGTGTGTCAGCACATGTCTAAAAAATTATTTCGCACACTGAACTTGACTTTTGTTAGCTCATTCCATTCCAAAGTTATGACCGTTATTGTTAGCGAGGAATTTATTTACCCTAGGGGTCTAATGTGCAAGTAATTTAATGGCTAATGTAAATAGTCATAACTGTGAAACAAAATCACCTACTGGCTTCAAATGAAATCTAAGCTGTTATTTTAAGCAAGACCATTCATTTGAAAATAATGCTGTGGGGAGAAAAAGGCAAAAATGATAAAATTTCAATGCAAAGATGGATGTAAAGTGGCACTAAATCAAAAAATAAATGTCATAAGGAGTGCAGTTTGTGTGGAAAGTTTCAGAATTGTATCAAATACAACATGGTATTTTGCACAATGCTGTTCCACTATCACTGAATAAAAAAAATTAAATTTTATAGCAATCTTTTGGAAGTATTTCAGAAGACATGTTTGGACTTGGTTGTACCTCACTAATACTGCCAAGGTGCCATGAAATTATTATGAGACTGATTTTAGGGTGATGTTTGTGAGAAAGTATATACCTATGTGATTTCTAATGTACAGTACTACCGTATACTGTATGATATGTGACCATCTCAGCAAAAATATGACTTGTTTGCACTTTTTTTTTATTTTCTCAGCATTATTTGCAGCACAGACCATCAAAGTTTCAGCCTTCTGTGATAAGTAGTTTTGGAATTGTAGTACTAGACAGTATGAAGAGCAAGATGATTGATTTGTACAGCAACTATACTGAAAATAAACTACAGACACTTAAATTTGCAGTCATAACTCTCTTAGTCTACAACATTGGAGTTTGGCTTAAAATATTCACCATGAAATTGGAAATCTCAGACAAGGTAAAGTGTTAGCCCTGCAGTCACTTACGCACATGAGCATGAAAGCGGTTTTGTTGAAGAAATGATGATAATCTTACTTACGTTTACTGTACTGTAAACAAATGCACATAATATGCATACCGTTGGGGATACAGAAAGAAATTTGAGCTCTCCATGAGCAGGCGAATACGATGGTGTATAGTTTAACTGATTTGAGTCTTCCTTCTTTGATTAATGGCCCAATAAAAACTTGTATATTTTTCCTTTGCAGCATGCATAATTTTACAATTTTTTTTTTAATTTCGATTTTTTCAATATGCATGCTTGCGCAAACAAGTAAAGTTTTTGCTAGATGGTCACATTTATTTTATGCTAGCTAATAGCAAATTAGAACTACGTAAACTACGTATATAATTATTTTGTTGTGCAGTGATATAGGGATGCGGGACGTATGCCTGAATGATTTTGGGAATAATGATTGGCTAAAAAGAGCTGAGTATTGTTCCAGCATTTTGAAGCAGTTATAGAGCATAATTGGCATAAAACACCGAGATACTCTAATAGAGCAGTCACCTACTTTAATAGAATAATTGGCGCATAATAGTAACAGTAAATACTGCTAAATCCAGTTCTTCTAATTTGACAGAAAAGCTGTTTTACTAGCAAGATGCTTAGTGACTAGTATTAGGAGTAATGAACTTTACAAGTCTTGCTGTATAATTAAGTACAAAAGTGTATTAAAAATGAGAATAATCAATACATTTTGGGAGTAATAAAAGCATTATGATTACTTTTTTGGTGAAATTCAGAATAGAATAATGATGAAATTTTTGAGCATAATTTTCACAGCCTACAGTGGTACAATAATATCCACTTTCTTGTATATCTATTTTTTATGTAGTCACAAAAGCTGTAAGTCATGGAGGCCTGAGACTTGTTGGTGGATCCAATTATAGAAGAGGAAGAGTTGAAGTTTACATATCATCTAGTAGTCGAAATGGATGGGGTACTGTGTGTGATGATGACTGGGATAACCTGGATGCTAAGGTGGTGTGTAGACAATTAGGATTTGGTACCTCTGGTAGTGGTATACGTGAATTTCAACCATCAGCTGCTTCTAGTGTTCCAATATGGTTGGATAATGTAGGATGCAGTGGGAATGAGTCTAGACTAATATACTGCAGTGATAATGGATATGGAAACCATAACTGTGACCATGATGAAGATGCTGGAGTAACCTGTGGGGGGAGTTTACCAAGTTAGATAATGCGATGTGAATGTACTGTATATGTATATATTGTACTTTGCGTGGGAGGATCAAGCGATGCCGCATATCGTACAGTACTAATCAACTGCATAACTGTACTGTATGAGTCATACAGTACAGTTATGCAGCTAATTGGGCAAATACAGTACAGTTATGCGCTTAATTGGGCAAATACAGCACATTTGGGCAAATACAGTACAGTTATGCAGAGAATTTATTTGTGGAATGTTACGTAAACAACACACTGTAAATCACTAAAACCAGCCAAACTAATCCTAAGATTTCGTTCTACGGCTAGGAAAAGATTGTATAAACAAACACTTACTGATCGTCTGATCACGAAGCTTTTTAAACACGACTCCACTAAGACAAGATTGATCACGTGTGTGACATTATTAATCGCTAAAACTAGCCAAACTAATCCTATCAGTTCGTTCTACGACTAGAAATAGTTAAACACTTGCTGATATCCTTATCACCGAAAATCGCAGCAGTTTGAGTACTAGAGAAAATCGCTCCAAGCCAGACGCGATCAGGAAGTACAATATAACACTTAAAGCACCGCCTTGCTTGTGTGTACAAAAAATACAGTACTCGGGGGGTGTCTCCAGGAAAATACAGCACTTGGCTTTGCTTCATGCTGTATTAGCTTCTCGACACACCCCCTCGTACTGTATTTCCGTACACACGCGCGGCAGTGCTTTAACTTTAACATATAGCTTTGATGTTTATAAAAACATAAGTCAACAAAGTCTACTTCATACCTCAACTGTACTTTACAGTTTTCTTTTGGTCTCACCCATGCAAAGTTCTTTTAGGGATACTAATGTACAGTTATCAAGATATTTTCGTTCAAAGCCTATATTGTACATAGGATTCTCCTATAAATTCAGGGCTTATTTACTGTTAGTAGATAAAATAATAGAAGCAACTGTCAGCCATCTGTTGCAAGGTGATGGTACTGTAGTAATTAGTCATTTATTTAGTAATGATGATGGCAGTAATGATAAGCTGTGTACAGTTCCTTCTGCAATATGATTATGATTATGGCCTACTGATAATTATAGCTACTGTATATACTGTGCCTCCACTCTAGCAAGCGGTCATGACTAACACAAAAAGACAGTTGTGATAGAGAAGCTGAATGGAGTGACACTCACCTGACTGACTGTTATCACCTGATTTTTATTTTGTTATTTGTATCACTACATGACACGTCATTGAGGTCACTACATGTTTTGTTGTATAAATAGGGCATTTAAATGTATATTGTTGCCTTCCAAATTAGCCCTCAATAAAGTGAACTGTTAAGCTGCGATTCTTCCTCGGATTCTTCTTGTCCTGATTCCTCTGGCGGCTGGCGTGCTGTTACACCTGGTGACAGGAGTGGTCGATTCGTTCTACGGCTACTAAGCTTGCTAGCTAGCTCGCGTATGCTGCGATCGGGGAGGAGCTACCAACCTGAGACAGAACCAGCAATGTCAGAAGTAGCAGAGCTACTGAAGGCCTGGATGGAGGAATCCCGCAGACAAGAGGAGAACCGTAGAGAAGAACGAGAACTCTTCGAAAAGGCACGACTAGAGGAACGTTGCCAATATGACGAAGAGAGACGCCTTGAACGGGAAACCAGCAGGAGGCACTATGAAGAATTAGTTCGAGGGCTAACTGAGGGAAGGCCGCGTCGTGTAGAGGTGGGACCAGAGTCGCTAAAGCTTACGAAACTGGCTGAGAATGATGACATCGAAGCTTTTCTCACCACCTTCGAGAGAGCTGTGGAAGCCCATGGCGTGGACAGAGACAAGCGGGCAGCAATTCTAGCCCCTCAACTTACTGGGAAGGCACGATTGGCTTATGCTGCAATGAGCGACCATGACGCAAAGGACTATGACAGAGTGAAAGCAGCCATTTTTCGTCGTTACGACATCAATGAAGAGACCTACCGACGCCGATTCCGTGATGTGAGGCCAAAGGAGAATGAAACTCCTGTGGAGCTTGTTATCCGTATCCAGGATCTGGCAGAAAAGTGGCTGAAGGGACGTGCAGATCGCCAGGCAGTGGTCGATGAGTTGGTGAAGGAGCAATTTGTGGAGGTCCTGCCTGAGGAGATTAAAGTATGGGTCAAGGAGAGGAAACCGCGGACTAGTGAGGAAGCTGGTGGACTGGCTGAGGACTACAGACAAGCCAGGAAGCGGGATCTTTGGGTTCCTGGTATGGAGCCAAAGAAAAGCAGCCAAAGGACATGTTTTACCTGTAAGCAACCTGGTCATCCGGCGAGAGACTGCCCTACGAAGGTGGCAACAGGAGTGTCCTCAAAAGGGGAGGATGCTACGAAGGGAGAGACTGCTGTAAAGGGAGAGAGGAAGAAACGGGAGGACAAGCCCTTAGTATGTTACAATTGTGGAGGTAGGGGGCATACATCAAGGCAATGCCCAAGTGGCTCATTTTATTGTGGGGCAAGGAGTCCTTACAAATCCTCTAAGAGTAAGTTTTTGAGTAGGTGTGAGGGTATGGTGGAAGGTCAGTTGGTATCTGATATTGTATTAGATACTGGTTGTTCTAGGACCTTAGTCCATAGTGACCTTGTCAGTGATGAGAAGCTGAGACAGGGTGAGGCTGTTACAGTCCAGTGTGCTCACGGGGATACTGTGGTGTATCCTCTTGCCAATGTGGAGTTGGAAGTGCATGGACAGGCTGTGTCAGTGGAGGCTGCGGTATCAGAGACTTTACCACAGTCCGTGTTGTTGGGGACAGATGTTCCTGAGCTGTTGAATTTGTTGAGAGCCAATGATGGTGGACAGGCCCTCATGGTGGTTACTAGGCGTCAGGCCCTAGCACAAGTAGCCCAGTTAGAGCAAGGGGAATCAGCTGATTCTTCCAGTAGTGTAGAGCCTGTACAGGAACCTGAGGTAGCCAGGGGACAACCGGAGGAGCAAATGAGTGTTTCTCCTAGTGTGGATAGTAACGAGCAGTCTGTGTTGTCAAGTGAGTTTGATTTTGGTGATGACATGTTTGTTGATGATAGGGCTGTAAGATCAAAGAAGTCACGATCAGACAAGAGGAAGGACCGGTATGAATGGGCATGTCTTAAGAGGCTTCAAGAAGATATCCCCAATGTGAATCAGTCTAAACAGGAGCTGCGTAAGCTGCAGGATGAGGTTCCGGGCATTCGGGATATGAGGGGGAGAAGCCCTAAGCAGTTTGTTGAGCAAGATGGTCTGCTGTATCATGTGTGGACCCCGAAGAAAAAACCAGGGGAAGCTGTAGAACAACTGGTTTTACCAGAGCAGTTCCACCAGATAGTGTGTAAGTTGGCTCACACTATCCCACTAGCAGGTCACCTTGGTAGAGACAAGACTGTTAAGAGAATCAATAGACGGTTCTTTTGGCCAGCTCTATTCCGTGATGTGGCAGACTACTGTCGCCGATGCCCTGAATGTCAGCGTACTGCAAAGGGAAGCCATCGGAGAGTACCTCTAATACCTCTACCAATAATGAAGGAGCCTTTTGAGCGTATAGCTTTGGACATTGTTGGTCCTCTGCCCCGCAGTAGAAGAGGTAACCAGTATATATTGGTAGTGTGCGACTATGCTACTAGGTATCCAGAGGCCATGCCTCTTCGTTCCATTGATGCAGGTACAGTGGCAGAGCACCTGATCCAGTTATTTGCTCGTGTGGGCATTCCAAGAGAGATTCTGTCGGATCAAGGCACCAACTTCATGTCGCAACTTCTTAAGGAGTTGTACAACCTCTTGCGGATACACCAGATCCGTACATCTCCTTACCATCCGCAGACTGACGGATTGGTAGAGAGGTTCAATAAGACCCTGAAGTCGCTCTTGAGGAAGCTTGTTAATAAGGAGGGACGAGACTGGGACAGGCTGCTTTCTTACATTTTGTTCGCTTATCGTGAGGTTCCCCAGGATACAACAGGATTCTCCCCATTTGAGCTTCTGTATGGAAGAGAAGTTAGAGGCCCACTCGATGTGCTTAAAGAAGTGTGGGAAGCCGACAAGAAGAGTGATGAGAGTGTTGTGTCACATATTCTCTTAGTACGTGAACGGTTGGAGGAGATGACTGAGCTGGTGGAAGAGAATGTTAGAGCAGCACAGGGGCAGCAGAAGAAGTGGTATGATCAGACAGCTAGGCAGAGAGAGCTACAGCCAGATGAGGAGGTACTTGTGTTGTTACCTACTAGTAGTAAAGTTGTTAGCTAAGTGGCAAGGGCCATATCGCATACTACGCAGGGTAGGTAAGGTGAATTATGAGGTGTTGATGCCAAATAAGAGGAAGAGGAAGAATGTATTTCATGTAAATATGCTGAAGAAGTGGTATCCACCAGTAGCTACAAGCTTTTGGTCAGTAGAACAAATGGACATGGAAGAGGAGTTCATGCCCACATGGAAGTGTGAGGGTAGTGATGCTCCTATTGTAAGTGACCAGCTGTCTAAGCAACAGTTGAGGCAGTTGTATGACTTGCTGGCGAAGTTTAAGATGGTGATGAGTGGTAAATGTGGACGGACTTCAGTCTGTCAACACCACATTCACATTAGAGGAGATACTCCAGTCCGTCAGCAGCCATACCGGTTGCCACATGTGTATAGAGAAGCTGTAGAAAAGGAAGTAGAGACGATGCTGGCTGAGGGCATTATTGAGCCCTGTAGCAGTGAATGGGCCTCACCAGTTGTGGTTGTTAAGAAGAAGGACAACACCATCCGGCTGTGCGTGGATTACAGAAGACTTAATGCTGTGACACGGGTTGATGCTTACCCGATGCCACGGGTGGATAATATCCTGGACCAGGTGGGTCAGGCTAGATACATATCCACTCTAGACCTGGCGAAGGGATATTGGCAGGTGCCAGTTGCTGTAGAGGATCGTCCCAAGACTGCTTTTATCACACCCCAGGGGTTATATCAGTTCCGTATGATGCCATTCGGTCTGTGTGGGGCACCGGCTACATTCCAACGCATGATGGATCATGTTATTAGAGGAATGAACAAGTTTGCCAGTGCCTACCTCGACGACCTCATTGTGTTTAGCAGTTCTTGGGAAGATCACCTGGAACACCTCCAGGCAGTGTTGAAGCGTCTTCAGTCATTGGGTTTGACAGCTAAACCTTCTAAGTGCCAGTTGGCTATGACAGAGTGTAAGTATTTAGGGCATGTGGTGGGGAATGGAGTAGTGAAGCCAGAGAGGGGCAAGCTTCAAGCAATAGCCCAGTTTCCGCTTCTGACAACCAAGAAGCAAGTGCGATCCTTCCTTGGATTAACTGGCTACTATAGACGTTTTATTCCTCACTATGCCACTATTGCTACACCTCTCACCAACCTCACCAGAAAGTCAGTTCCGGAACATGTGAGTTTAGATGATGAAGGTAGCAAGGCCTTTAGTAAGCTAAAGGAAATAATGTTGTCATCTGCCGTTTTGAAAAATGCAGACTTCACTAAATCTTTTATTTTGCAGACAGATGCCTCCGAAGTAGGGGTTGGAGCTGTCCTGAGCCAGCAGGATGATCAGGGACATGATCACCCAGTATCCTTCTTTAGCAAGAAGCTTCTACCTAGAGAGCAGCGGTTCTCGACAGTTGAGAAGGAGTGTTTGGCTGTCAAATTGGGTATTGAAGCTTTTGAAGTTTACTTGCTGGGCAGAGAGTTTGTGATTCAGACAGATCATAGAGCCTTACAGTGGCTCACAAAATTCAAGAATCACAATAGTAGACTGATGAGGTGGAGTCTGGCATTACAGCCATATATCTTCCAAGTGCAACATAGGAAGGGTACTGATAATGCTAACGCAGATGCTCTCTCCAGATTACCATACTGGGAAGATGTCTCAACAGAGCTGTGTGATACTAAAGAAGGAGGGAGGAGTGTGATAGAGAAGCTGAATGGAGTGACACTCACCTGACTGACTGTTATCACCTGATTTTTATTTTGTTATTTGTATCACTACATGACACGTCATTGAGGTCACTACATGTTTTGCTGTATAAATAGGGCATTTAAATGTATATTGTTGCCTTCCAAATTAGCCCTCAATAAAGTGAACTGTTAAGCTGCGATTCTTCCTCGGATTCTTCTTGTCCTGATTCCTCTGGCGGCTGGCGTGCTGTTACAACAGTTATGACAGTATTTAAAATGTAAGACATGAGCAGTTTATGCATAGGTTATTGCACAAATTCAGATGTTTGCACTATTGTTAGAGACCTTCGGAATGGCACAGATACTGTGGATTTGTGCATGCAGTAACTGATTTAGGCTATTATGGCTCTGTGGCTCTGGTCACTACCAGTAATGAGGCTTCCTGATCAAATTAGACTAAGTACTAAAATAACTCACTGGTAGGCTTCCTAGATAAATATGATCATCTGTAAAATCCAGCGATGCTTTCTGTGATGATTTCTGATGGCTGTTGTGACTGGAATCCAGCAAAGCATGTGACACACATTACAAAAGATTTGTCATGGGTATCTAACCAGTTTAGATACCTACCAGCGGGCATCTATTGGATTTTAAATACCTTATTAATGACTAAACTTAAAAGCATACTATGCATGACATAGTCTAAAAATTGCTTGACTAAAGTGTTCCCTACTTATTAGTTTATGTTGTGTATTCTAGTATGCATAATGAAGTAGAGCCTGTCTGATGACTGGATCTGTGAAAACCCAACATAATTGTGCCTTTTTAAATTCTTGATAAATAATCTACTTAGGCAAGTGTATGCTCTGGCAAAGTTTCAGCTTCATATGCCAATAACTTTCGGAGTTACAGTCCTACAAAGTAACAACAGTAGAAATACAGCAAGTATAAGGGAAAATAAATTACAGACGCTTATTACAATTGGTTGTAACCTACAAACACAGTGACATATGGAGTTGAAACTTGCACCATCATATTTGCTGTGAATAGGGAAATTATTTGCTGTGTAAGTATTTCCTTGCTTCACCTTTGCTCACTACAAGCAATTGCAAATTCAGTGAAAAAGATCAACCGCATAGTGTCACTTAAACCGGACATAAATAAACACCCATAACTTACATATCCTTTTCTGTACTGCAACAAAGCAGAGATTTTTGAAATCCTCTTGAGTACATAATTAAGATGATATCTAAACCAAAGCAGCCAAGCTGTAAAAAAAAGAGTGCGGCCCCCAAGGTGAAAAAAGATGTGAAATCCAAGGTGGCGACCAAGAAATGGCTGTGATGGTAGGTTAATGGCAAAATTTTTAATTACGACAATTCAGGTGAATTTGCGTTTCCTCCTCCACTAGGATTCGGCACCAAATTCACCTGAATTGTCGTAATTAAAATTTTTGCCATTAACCTACCATCACAGCCATTTCTTGGCCGCCACCTTGGATTTCACATCTTTTTTCACCTTGGGGGCCGCACTCTTTTTTTACAGCTTGGCTATTTTGGTTTAGATATCACTTCTTTTTGTATTGCAAGTCACAAAACTGGCCATATGGCTTTGATGCTGCTTCCTTTTAACTTGTAAGGAATTGTGGAAGAAAGGAAGTAATTGTGTGTATAGCTTTTGTCTGATGAAATATTTGTATATTTAACATTGAGTGATGATTATCACATACTGTAGTTAATAAGGTGACTTCTTACATAACTGAACTGTAGCTGAAACTCTCATTGTTTATAGCTGAATTCTTTTCAGTTTTATTTGTTTCTAGCTGAACTCTCTACAGGATGATTTGTTTCTAGCTGAACTCTCTACAGGGTGATTTGTTTGCAGCTGAACTCTCTACATGGTGATTTCTTTGTAGCTGAACTCTCTACAGGGTGGCTGAATTCTCTACAGCGTGATTTGTTTGCAACTGAACCCTCTACAAGATGATTTGTTTCTAGCTGATCTCTCTATAGTGTAACTTGATTGTAGCTGAATTCTACAGGATGGTTCCTTTGTAGCTGATTTCTCTACAGAGTGACTTGTTTCCAGCTGATCTCTCTACAGGGTGACTTGGTTTCTAGCTGATCTCTGGATGACTTGTTTCTAGCTGAGCTCTCTACATGATGACTTGTTTCTTGTTGAACTATCTAGAAGGTTAACTGTTTGTAATTGAACTCTCTACAAGGTGGTTTCTGTGTAGCTGATCTCTCTACAGGGTGACTTGTTTCTAGCTGATCACTGGATGACTTGTTTCTAGTTCTACTGATCTCTCTACACAGTGACTTGTTTCTAGCTGAACTCTCTATAGGGATTTCTGCTTGCGATTGAACTCTCTACAGGATGGCTTCTTTGTAGCTGATCTCTCTACCAGGTGACTTGTTTCTAGCTGATCTCTCTACACAGTGACTTGTTTCTAACTGAACTCTCTATAGGGTTTTCTGTTTGCAATTGAACTCTCTACAGGATGGTTTCTTTGTAGCTGATCTCTCTACAAGGTGACTTGTTTCTAGCTGATCTCTCTACAGGGTGACTTGTTTCTAGCTGATCTCTCTACAGAGTGACTTGCTTCTAGCTGATCTCTGGATGACTTGTTTCTAGCTGAACTCTCTGTAGGGTTATCTGTTTGTAATTGAACTCTCTACAGGATGGTTTCTTTGTAGCTGCTCTCTCTACGGGGTGATTTGTTTCTAGCTGATCTCTCTACATGGTGAACTTGTTTCTGGCTGAACTCTCTACAGATGATTTGTTTGCAGCTAAACTCTCTACATGGTGGTTTCTTTGTAGCTGAACTCTCTACAAAGTGATTTCTTCTAGCTGATCTCTCTACAGGGTGATCTGTTTGTAGCTGAACTTTCTACAAGGTGATTTGTTTGCAGCTGAATTCTTTATAATATGATGGTTTCTTTGTAGCTGAGTTCTGTGCAAGATAACTTCTTCTAGCTGATCTCTCTATAGGGTGACTTATTTGTAGCTGAACTATCTGCAGGGTGATTTGTTTGTAGTTGAACTCTCTGCAAGGTGATCCTCCTAGCTGATCTCTCTACAGGATGACTTTTTCTAGCTGAACTCTCTACAGGGTGATCTGCTCATAGCTGCACTCTCTACAGGGTGATATGTTTGCAGCTGAACCCTCTACATGGTGGTTTCTTTGTAACTAAACTCTCTATAAGGTGATGTCTTCTAGCTGATCTCTCTACTGGATGACTGATTGTTTCTAGCTGATCTCTCTATAGAGTTATAACTTTCTCTATAGAGTTGTAACATGTTTGTATACAGTGACTTGTTTGTACTATAGAGTGACTTGTTTGTAGCTGAACTCTCTACAGAGTGACTTACTTGTAGCTGAACATTGCATAAAGTAACTTGTTTGTAGCCGATCTAGATGAACTCTTTACTGGGTAGTTGTTTTGTAGCTGAACCCTTTATGCAGTGACTTGTTTGTAACTGAATTCTCTATAGAGTGACTTGTTGTCTCTACAAGGTGACTTGTTTATAGCTGAATTCTCTTCAGTGTGACTTATAATGTTCTGAATCTCTACAGCAACATATTTGCAGCTGAACTGTCTACAGGGTGACTTGAATTGTCTATAAGATTAACTGTTTATAGCTGATCTCCCTACAGAATAACTTGCAATGTCACATAATTTTATAATGGAGTAGGTTAAAAACATAGCTGAATGCTCTATTAGGGTGACTGTTCTATTAGAGTATCTCGATCTCGCATATGCTACACGTAGTTGGCTTTGGAATCATAACTCAGTGGTTTGTACCCCGATTTTTCTGTACTACTGCAAGGACTTTCTATGATAATTATTCCAGCTACACACAAATTTTCAGCTCACTGCTCTAAGTGGTTTGCCTGGTAGGCGTGAAAACTATTAGTTTTTTTTATTCATAAAAATCGATCGCATAATTGTGACACAGGTTGGGGTTTGTGTCATATCTCGATGGCCTTTAGCTGGCTTCCTTTCAAACCACAAGAAGGCACTCCTACGATCAGGGCCGCCCACAGGGGGTGGCAACTGGGGCATTTTGCCCCGGGCCCCAGCCTGAAAGGGACCCCAGGAGGCCCCATGAAGGGCCCCCTGAATACCTGTTTAAAAGATCGATATACTCTAATAGAGCAGTCAGATCTAAATACTTTAATAGAGCAGTCACAGTATTCTTCAGAGGAGCAGTATAGCAAGCTTATAGATAAGGAGATATGGTTGGTGATGGGTAGTTATTGTCATTGCCAGTAGGTTGTGACCTTTTCTTTTTTTTTTTTATTTTGGTCTTCACCTTACAACTTGGGTCAAGGGCCCCACTTTAACTCTTTGCCCTGGGCCCCTTAATTTCTCTGGGCGGCCCTGCCTACGATAGTTACTCCATCTACATAGCAATTTTCAGCTCATTCCTTCAAGCGGTTTACCCTGTGGGCGTGACAAACCTTCGACCTTATTTTACGCAAATAATCGGTCATAACTCCGTGAATGTTCATCGGATTCCTACCAAACTCGGTACTGAGATTCGCCTTAATGAGCCCTTTAGGTGTACCAAATTTCAGCCCGATTGGAGCACGCATTCGTGTTTTATGGCCGATTTTGCAAAGTGTGCGAAAAGAAGTAGAAGAAAAAAAACCCAAACTTTGGCCGCTCGTATCTCGGAAATAGCTGGAGCGATTTAGTCTCGCGCAGCCAGACCACTATTTCTTCCCACGGCGCTTATCGATTAGAGATTATAAGCGCCTGCCCTATTTCGAGCAGGCGCTTATAATCTCTAATCGATAAGCACCGTGGGGAGAAATAGTGGTCTGGCTGCGCGAGACTAGGAGCGATTTTCTTCAAATTCGGAATGTGGACTCCCCTAGCTAGCCGACACTTATGTAGCAAATTTGGTTTCAATTGGATAAGGAATCACGGAGTTACAAAGGTGTGAAAATTGCATTTACTTTCTTCCTGTAAATATACTCACGGTGTGGCGCACCAGCTTCTTGGGCCGCACGACACACTACCGTGTGTCTTGATCCAGGTTTTTATTGTTAGACCCTTTCTTCCCTAACAAAAAAGCATTCAAAAAATTTACAAATAATATGCAAGTAGTTAACCCATTGTAATCAGTGTTTTACACTGTAAAATCTAGGCTTACACAATAGTGTTGGGTTTTTGCAGATCGGATCACTTATATAAAGTAAGGATAGTAAATTTAACTATGAAAGCAATGTATTTTCCATTGGGTTGCCTGATATATGGTTTGTGAGGGTTCTTGGTGTTATAAGGAATTTATGTACAATTCCCTAATTAGAATATTTGATTTTGCTGTTGAGGTGTTAGGTTGATTTATGTATTGCAAAATGTTTGATAAGATTAATGAGACCACCATTCTTTGATCCTTTTGTGAGTTTGTGCATATGCTATATGTCCTATCAATGTAGTATCAAAGTATTGAATGCATTACTTCACAGTGAAATAAGTACTTCACCTATGTAGGACTTCCCATCAGACTGGTAAATGGAGTAGCTGCTAATGAAGGAAGAGTAGAAATTTATTATAAGAATAGTTGGGCCACAGTGTGTGATGATGACTGGGATAACACTGATGCAAGTGTAGTGTGTAGACAATTGGGTTTTGGCACTACTGGAACAGCTGTTGGCAGTGCACAATTTGGTCGAGGAAGTGGTATCATCCTTCTTGATAATGTTCAGTGTACATTTGGTAAAACAAATCTCTTTGATTGTCAACATAATGGATTTGAATATGAAAACTGTGATCATAGTGAAGATGCTGGAGTGAGATGTGACAGTTCAGTCGGTAATGATAATCACTTCTGTGCTCACACTCATTTTTAAACAGTAGGGGTAATTATCAACTACAAACCAGTCTATATTTCCTTCATGATGCATTGGCTGGGTGCAATCAAGCCCAATCAATCCTGCAACACATGGTTACTACGGATATTTTTATTGTTACTGACTGACTGACTGATTGACACGTGCGTGAAACTAGCCAAACTAATCCTATCAGTTCGTTCTATGACTAGGAATAGATTAGTTAAACACTTACTGATATCCTTATCACCGAAAATCACAGCAGTTTGAGTACTAGAGAAAATTGCTCCGAGCCAGACGTGACCAGGAAGTACAATATAACACTTAAAGCACCGCCTTGCTTGTGTGTACAAAAAATACAGTACTCGGGGGGTGTCTCGAGGCAAATACAGCACTTGGCTTTGCCTCGTGCTGTATTAGCTTCTCGACACATCCCCTCGTACTGTATTTCCGTACACACGCGCGGCAGTGCTTTAACTCTAACATATAGCTTTGATGTTTATAAAAACATAAGTCAACAAAGTCTACTTCATACCTCAACTGTACTTTACAGTTTTCTTTTGGTCTCACCCATGCAAAGTTCTTTTAGGGATACTAATGTACAGTTATCAAGATATTTTCGTTCAAAGCCTATATTGTACATAGGATTCTCCTATAAATTCAGGGCTTATTTACTGTTAGTAGATAAAATAATAGAAGCAACTGTCAGCCATCTGTTGCAAGGTGATGGTACTGTAGTAATTAGTCATTTATTTAGTAATGATGATGGCAGTAATGATAAGCTGTGTACAGTTCCTTCTGCAATATGATTATGATTATGGCCTACTGATAATTATAGCTACTGTATATACTGTGCCTCCACTCTAGCAAGCGGTCATGACTAACACAAAAAGACAGTTATGACAGTATTTAAAATGTAAGACATGAGCAGTTTATGCATAGGTTATTGCACAAATTCAGATGTTTGCACTATTGTTAGAGACCTTCGGAATGGCACAGATACTGTGGATTTGTGCATGCAGTAACTGATTTAGACTATTATGGCTCTGTGGCTCTGGTCACTACCAGTAATGAGGCTTCCTGATCAAATTAGACTAAGTACTAAAATAACTCACTGGTAGGCTTCCTAGATAAATATGATCATCTGTAAAATCCAGCGATGCTTTCTGTGATGATTTCTGATGGCTGTTGTGACTGGAATCCAGCAAAGCATGCGACACACATTACAAAAAGATTTGTCATGGGTATCTAACCAGTTTAGATACCTACCAGCGGGTATCTATTGGATTTTAAATACCTTATTAATGACTAAACTTAAAAGCATACTATGCATGACATAGTCTAAAAATTGCTTGACTAAAGTGTTCCCTACTTATTAGTTTATGTTGTGTATTCTAGTATGCATAATGAAGTAGAGCCTGTCTGATGACTGGATCTGTGAAAACCCAACATAATTGTGCATTTTTAAATTCTTGATAAGTAATCTACTTAGGCAAGTGTATGCTCTGGCAAAGTTTCAGCTTCATATGCCAATAACTTTCGGAGTTACAATCCTACAAAGTAACAACAGTAGAAATACAGCAAGTATAAGGGAAAATAAATTACAGACGCTTATTACAATTGGTTGTAACCTACAAACACAGTGACATATGGAGTTGAAACTTGCACCATCATATTTGCTGTGAATAGGGCAATTATTTGCTGGGTAAGTATTTCCTTGCTTCACCTTTGCTCACTACAAGCAATTGCAAATTCAGCGAAAAAGATCAACCGCATAGTGTCACTTCAACCGGACATAAATAAACACCCATAACTTACATATCCTTTTCTGTACTGCAACAAAGCAAAGATTTTTGAAATCCTCTTGAGCACATAATTAAGATGATATCTAAACCAAAACAGCCAAGCTGTAAAAAAAAGAGTGTGGCCCCCAAGGTGAAAAAAGATGTGAAATCCAAGGTGGCGGCCAAGAAATGGCTGTGATGGTAGGTTAATGGCAAAATTTTTAATTACGACAATTCAGGTGAATTTGCGTTTCCTCCTCCACTAGGATTCGGCACCAAATTCACCTGAATTGTCGTAATTAAAATTTTTGCCATTAACCTACCATCACAGCCATTTCTTGGCCGCCACCTTGGATTTCACATCTTTTTTCACCTTGGGGGCCGCACTCTTTTTTTACGGCTTGGCTGTTTTGGTTTAGATATCACTTCTTTTTGTATTGCAAGTCACAAAACTGGCCATATGGCTTTGATGCTGCTTCCTTTTAACTTGTAAGGAATTGTGGAAGAAAGGAAGTAATTGTGTGTATAGCTTTTGTCTGATGAAATATTTTGTGTATTTAACATTGAGTGATGATTATCACATACTGTAGTTAATAAGGTGACTTCTTACATAACTGAAATGTAGCTGAAACTCTCATTGTTTATAGCTGAATTCTTTTCAGGGTGATTTGTTTCTAGCTGAACTCTCTACAGGATGATTTTTGTTTCTAGCTGAACTCTATACAGGGTGATTTGTTTGCAGCTGAACTCTCTACATGGTGATTTCTTTGTAGCTGAACTCTCTACAAGGTTACTTGTTCAAACTGAACTCTCTACAGGGTGGCTGAATTCTCTACAGCGTGATTTGTTTGCAACTGAACCCTCTACAAGATGATTTGTTTCTAGCTGATCTCTCTATAGTGTAACTTGATTGTAGCTGAACTCTACAGGATGGTTCCTTTGTAGCTGATTTCTCTACAGAGTGACTTGTTTCCAGCTGATCTCTCTACAGGGTGACTTGGTTTCTAGCTGATCTCTGGATGACTTGTTTCTAGCTGATCTCTCTACATGATGACTTGTTTCTTGTTGAACTATCTAGAAGGTTAACTGTTTGTAATTGAACTCTCTACAAGGTGGTTTCTTTGTAGCTGATCTCTCTACAGGGTGAATTGTTTCTAGTTGATCACTGGATGACTTGTTTCTAGTTCTACTGATCTCTCTACACAGTGACTTGTTTCTAGCTGAACTCTCTATAGGGATTTCTGTTTGCGATTGAACTCTCTACAGGATGGCTTCTTTGTAGCTGATCTCTCTACCGGGTGACTTGTTTCTAGCTGATCTCTCTACAGGATGACTTGTTTCTAGCTAATCTCTGGATGACTTGTTTCTAGCTGATCTCTCTACACAGTGACTTGTTTCTAGCTGAACTCTCTATAGGGATTTCTGTTTGCAATTGAACTCTCTACAGGATGGTTTCTTTGTAGCTGATCTCTCTACAAGGTGACTTGTTTCTAGCTGATCTCTCTACAGGGTGACTTGTTTCTAGCTGATCTCTCTACAGGGTGACTTGTTTCTAGCTGATCTCTCTACAGGGTGACTTGTTTCTAGCTGATCTCTGGATGACTTGTTTCTAGCTGAACTCTCTATAGGGTTATCTGTTTGTAACTGAACGCTCTACAGGATGGTTTCTTTGTAGCTGCTCTCTCTACGGGGTGATTTGTTTCTAGCTGATCTCTCTACATAGTGAACTTGTTTCTGGCTGAACTCTCTACAGATGATTTGTTTGCAGCTAAACTCTCTACATGGTGGTTTCTTTGAAGCTGAACTCTCTACAAAGTGATTTCTTCTAGCTGATCTCTCTACAGGGTGATCTGTTTGTAGCTGAACTTTCTACAAGGTGATTTGTTTGCAGCTGAATTCTTTATAATATGATGGTTTCTTTGTAGCTGAGTTCTGTGCAAGATAACTTCTTCTAGCTGATCTCTCTATAGGGTGACTTATTTGTAGCTGAACTATCTGCAGGGTGATTTGTTTGTAGTTGAACTCTCTGCAAGGTGATCCTTCTAGCTGATCTCTCTACAGAATGACTTTTTCTAGCTGAACTCTCTACAGGGTGATCTGCTCATAGCTGCACTCTCTACAGGGTGATATGTTTGCAGCTGAACCCTCTACATGGTGGTTTCTTTTTAACTAAACTCTCTATAAGGTGATGTCTTCTAGCTGATCTCTCTACTGGATGACTGATTGTTTCTAGCTGATCTCTCTATAGAGTTATAACTTTCTCTATAGAGTTGTAACATGTTTGTATACAGTGACTTGTTTGTACTACAGAGTGATTTGTTTGTAGCTGAACTCTCTACAGAGTGACTTACTTGTAGCTGAACATTGCATAAAGTAACTTGTTTGTAGCCGATCTAGATGAACTCTTTACTGGGTAGTTGTTTTGTAGCTGAACCCTTTATGCAGTGACTTGTTTGTAACTGAATTCTCTATAGAGTGACTTGTTGTCTCTACAAGGTGACTTGTTTATAGCTGAATTCTCTTCAGTGTGACTTATAATGTTCTGAATCTCTACAGCAACATATTTGTAGCTGAACTGTCTACATGGTGACTTGAATTGTCTATAAGATTAACTGTTTATAGCTGATCTCCCTACAGAATAACTTGCAATGTCACATAATTTTATAATGGAGTAGGTTAAAAACATAGCTGAATGCTCTATTAGGGTGACTGTTCTATTAGAGTATCTCGATCTCGCATATGCTACACGTAGTTGGCTTTGGAATCATAACTCAGTGGTTTGTAACCCGATTTTTCTGTACTACTTCAAGGACTTTCTATGATAATTATTCCAGCTACACACCAATTTTCAGCTCACTGCTCTAAGTGGTTTGCCTGGTAGGCGTGAAAACTATTAGTTTTTTTATTCATAAAAATCGATCGCGTAATTGTGACACAGGTTGGGGTTTGTGTCATATCTCGATGGCCTTTAGCTGGCTTCCTTTCAAACCACAAGAAGGCACTCCTACGATAGTTACTCCATCTACATAGCAATTTTCAGCTCATTCCTTCAAGCGGTTTACCCTGTGGGCGTGACAAACCTTCGACCTTATTTTACGCAAATAATCGGTCATAACTCCGTGAATGTTCATCGGATTCCTACCAAACTCGGTACTGAGATTCGCCTTAATGAGCCCTTTAGGTGTACCAAATTTCAGCCCAATTGGAGCACGCATTCGTGTTTTATGGCCGATTTTGCAAAGTGTGCGAAAAGAAGTAGAAGAAGAAAAAAACCCAAACTTTGGCCGCTCGTATCTCGGAAATAGCTGGAGCGATTTTCTTCAAATTCGGAATGTGGACTCCCCTAGCTAGCCGGCACTTCTGTAGCAAATTTGGTTTCAATCGGATAAGGAATCACGGAGCTACAAAGGTGTGAAAATCGCATTTACTTTCTTCCTGTAAATATACTCACGGTGTGGCGCGCCGGCTTCTTGGGCCGCACGACACACTACCGTTTGTCTTGATCCAGGTTTTTATCGTTAGACCCTTTCTTCCCTAACAACAAAGCATTCAAAAAATTTACAAATAATATGCAAGTAGTTAACCCATTGTAATCAGTGTTTTACACTGTAAAATCTAGGCTTACACGATAGTGTTGGGTTTTTGCAGATCGGATCACTTATATAAAGTAAGGGTAGTAAATTTAACTATGAAAGCAATGTATTTTCCATTGGGTTGCCTGATATATGGTTTGTGAGGGTTCTTGGTGCTATAAGGAATTTATGTACAATTCCCTAATTAGAATATTTGATTTTGCTGTTGAGGTGTTAGGTTGATTTAATGTATTGTGAAATCACAAAATGTTTGATAAGATTAATGAGACCACCATTCTTTGATCCTTTTGTGAGTTTGTGCATATGCTATATGTGACCCGGTCTGCGAAAAGGGCTCTTATAGCCTTTCCAATTATCCATGTTTGGCTAATCATAACTCCTAATCTACTAAAGCTATCACCATGTAATTACACCCACAGCTACTGCCAGGTTAGGGTTGTTGAGTGACCAAATTGTAGGCTTATACCATATTCACCAGTCAAGTTATGGGTTACCATATATGGGTTATGGGTTACCATATAAAATGAAGCAAAGTTTCAGGGATAAAAAATAGTGAAACAAGATATATGAATGATGAGCTACCGTAGACTCTGGTTGTTAAGCACATGTACTTATAATTCTCGGAAGGATTATTTGAGAAATACACTATGCTTAACAAAGTGCATCCACTTAATATGTGACCGAATTTTGGAAAATCACCCATATGGGCGCACATGAAATAATTAGAATTTTCATGTATAGTGGGCTACTATTACGAGCAGAGGAGAGTTATAAAAATATTTCTAGAATTTTCTAGTAATTTAAGGTATTGAGAATGGCTTACAATCATCAAAAAGTAGATTTGCACTATAAAGCTTGCTTGTTATTTGGTCATTAAATATTTTAAGTGTCAAATGCACCCATATGGGTGATTTTCCAAAATTTGATCACATATGTGATTGTAACAGGTTTCTGCTAGGAGAGTATTACTCGTGCCCACAGTGTCCAGTCAAACAGCTTACTTCAGTTGAGGAAACTACAGTCCTGAAAAGTCAGTTGCAGCTATCATTAATACAGGCGGCTACACATGTGCCTGGTGAAGTATCAAGTGTACCGTGACTCTACTGGCTTGTACTATTAGTATTTTACTACCATTCTATATAGTACTAGCTTGCAGGAGTGATTTCAACTATATGCACTTAACAAGAAGTGTTTAGCACAAATATTCCATATGCGCTTAACAAGTAATATGTGCCAAATAACCATATGCATCTAATAACTGGATTTTACGGTATTACAACATAGCTATGTAGGAGAATCTTACATTGGGCCTAGGCCTGAGCCTATCATGCTTTCACATTTGCTTATTATTCTTTCTGGAATTTCTTAAAATTATTACCAATTATTCCCAAACATGAGAACTATTATTCTTACATAATTCTTGCTGTTTATGTATATACAGTATGTGATATCAAGTGAAGATAAAAAAATTTAGGAGTTTCAACTGTCATTGAAGAAATACATCAAAACAGCTATGTAGCTGGAAACATACATGTATGTACTGGGTTTCAAGTGAATCAGAATCTTTACTTTCATCACAATTTGTACCCCTTGAGTCCTCAAAGATATCCCCAACCAAGGGGGTCGATTATATGCCTGACAGCTTTCAATTATTCTAGAATTATTCTAGCGAAACTAACCACCCATTATTCCTCTGGCATTATAGGCTCAGGCCTAACATTGGCATGTTACTACCATCTGTTCAATGTCAAAGTAGGGATTTTCCCACATAGCAGTATGGTTTCCCATGTAAATGGAAAGGTATATATATGCCAGTAGTAAAATTGTTATTGTGGCATAATTAATGGTAGCAACATGCGAAATAAATCAATTTGCTTGTAGAAAGTCCTGCAGCATTCCAGTTTCTTTTGTGAGTCACACCCATTATCAGAATGTGTGTCACTGTCTGTAGTCATACGTGGCATTGTAGCCACACCCAATTATTAGAGTTATGCAAGAAGCCATGAACATTCCTGTGTATATGCTTACATGGAGCCATACCCAATATCCTAATCAACCATTAGGTGTATGCGTGCATCATAATCATTCTGAGCCACACCCACTTATTATGAATGTGTTTTTTATGTAAACAGATATGCACTGCGAGTGCCACCATACTTTCATCTACCATGAAAGTTACTGCAAATACCACATACTCAATTTGTACCCCAGGGGTACTATTAATGTTTTGCCCAAAAATATAAGGATAAAACCCTTCAAATAGTGCCGCACTGCAATATTATTTGAGGGTGCGCTACAAATATTTTAAACCTGCCACTACTATAGCTATTCTACATTATAGTTTTATAAAACAATCACAGCACATTGCTGCTTACTTGTTCTATACAAGACCTTTCTTTCACTCAAGTCCTTGTAGCACAACCATGTCACGCCTCATGCTACATGGTCAATTTACTAACAAATATCCAGAATTTCGATTATGTGACAGCTGTTTAAGTTTTTCCAGGACAATGCCTTCCTTAAGTCGAGATGGAGATTATAACTAAAGGTATGAGAGCACTAGTAAAGTGTAATTACGAAAGTATAGTACAGTACTATTCGAGGGTGTGAGATTATTTTCAGAAACTGTAGTACTATACGAAGAAACAAGTATCTATTTAAAACAACAAGTATCTTCAAGGATACGGCACAAATCGAGTGAATATGGTAAGTTTATTTTCCCTCTACCGTGAAAGTTTTGCCCACGAAAGTTTCATATATCTATAGGTATGGTATATCATGTATTTGCATGACATAATGTTATACTGTCTATCTGGACAATTACTAACATAGAGCAATTACATCTTTATCATTACAGATGCTCCAATAAGACTTACTGGTGGCACAAGTGAAAGAGAAGGATTCGTAGAAATAATGTACCAAGGAATTTGGGGGACAATATGTGACAGTGGTTGGGATGACATTGATGCTACTGTTGTGTGTAAAGAACTAGGTTATGTGAATGGAATAGCAACACGACAAGCTCAATTTGGGTCTGGCAGTGGTCCTGTATGGTTAAACCAAGTTGGGTGTTTAGGAACTGAGAGTAAATTATCTCACTGTACACACAATGGAGCTGGTAATGTAGGAAGTTGTACACATGTGCAAGATGCTGGAGTTGTCTGCAGTTATGTAAATGGTAATTAGTATTGTTGTATTAAATTTTTATACATGGCATTTAACAGTTCGCCTAGTAAATGGACCAACCAGATATGAAGGTAGAGTGGAAGTGTATCACAATGGTGAATGGGGTACAGTGTGTGATGATCACTGGGACTTGAATGATGCACAAGTTGTATGCAGTGAACTGGGTCTTGGTAAAGCAGTTGATGCTAGACACTCTGCGTACTATGGACGGGGTAGTGGTCCTATCTGGCTTGATGATCTAC